>NC_034411.1:38278559-38550979 GCF_002078875.1 Numida meleagris | reverse complement strand
GCCGCCTCGATTCTTCGACAGTGCCGCCGCGCCTGCGCGATGGGCGCCCCCGCCCCAACAACGCTGCCGCCGCCGCGCTCCCGGCCTCGGCTCTGCCCGCGCCCCCGGCCCAGCCCGGGGAGTTCCTCCTGCCGCCGGGGGAGCCGAGCGCCCGCCACCCGGAGCCTCTGCCGAGCGGGCGGCGTGGAGCGGAGCGGGGCGAGTGCGACCCCGCGCCTCCCGCTTGGCACTGGTGGGGTTACCGCGTGCGGCGCATTCTGACCGCTGCAGGGTCGCTACGCTCCGTCGCCCCCGACCCCCCCCCCCCGTGACCCTGGGGCTGCCCCCGGCCCCCGTCCGACCCGGGCGGGAGGGGCCTTGTGGGTAAATAAAACCATCGCCCGTCTTTTTTTTTTTTTTTTTTTAACTGTTGTCACTGCACGCAGGAAATAGGACGCTCGAGATTTCCTGTCGTTTGCAACCACAAACCCTCCGCTCTCTAACGCGGATGTGCATGTGCACAATCCGCGCAGTGTAAGCACAGTGCGAGCGTTCCGCTCCCTCCCCGCACACCGGCACCGCGAGGGCTAGCAGCCACCTCGCCACGTCCTGATGCAGGCGGGCAGGGCCCTCCCCGCGGCGTTATGTAGGTTACGGGTGGTGGGGGGGGAGGAATGGGCAGGCAGCGGGGACGCCCGGGGGAGCTCTGACGTTCGCGGAGCGCGGCGGGGCGGTGCCTGCGGCGCTGCCGGGGGCTGCGGGCTCGGGGCTGCGGCTCCGGCACCGGCGAGTCCCGCGCGGATGAGCGCCGTGCCCTCCGGCAAGGCAGGGGTTAACGCGGCTGGCTCCGCAGCGCGGCCCTCCTTTCACGTTGCATCAAAGTGCTGTAAGGCTGTTCTCTGCACCCCCTCCCGGCTGGAAAGACGCTTTATCCCTGCATGCTAAGTAAACAGATCTTGTTTTCGTCTTCCACCCACTGCCCTCTTTCTCCAGCCCGGAGTTGGAGACGTGCCAAGGCGGCTGCAGCGATTGCTGCCTCCACACTCACTCACACACACACACACATACACACACGCACACACACACACACACACGCACAGAGCCGGGGAAGCAGCCGGGTTTCTCGGGTGAGGCAATGCGCCTGCAATTGGCAGGGACAAGGCAGGAATTGTAATTGCACTGCATCATGTGATGGCTTATGAAAGAGGAAGTTTGGATGTTTTAGTCACGTACTCCTTTGCCCTCTTGCTTTAGCCTCCAGGTTCTGCGAAGGAAAAAACTGCATATATTTATATACACTGGTGGGAAGCCAAGGAGCTGTGTGTTTGCACACTGCGCGTGGTGAGCAGAGCTCGGCTCGAACTGGCTGCAGGGAGGGAGAATGCACAGCTTTCAGGCATTTAACTGCAGGACAGAGTGTGACCCGAATTTATTTAACTTCGTTTCAGATGAAATCGGGGCTGGTCAGAGCCGGCATGGGCAGTGTTCGGGTTCTGCTGTATTTGCTACTTTTGAATCCATTCTGGTAGAAGTGGCAAAAACAACAATTGCAGCACTCAATGTCAAAAAGCTGATAAAAAATAGCGGCGTAGGAAATGTGATTTAAGAATCAAATCACACACGCAAAATAAAAGTCAGCAGAGCTGCTGTTACAGCAGTTACTGCACAAGAATAAAACAGATAATGCATTTGTTTCTTGTTCCTTTTTTTTTTTTTTTTTTAAACAGAAACCATCCTTTTGTGCCTCCTCTCTGTGGCACGCCCCAGCAATGACATGGCAAGGCTATATATAGGGGCACTGGAGGGGCTTGCAGGCCCAGCTGGGGGTCCTAGCCCAGGGGAGCCCCATGCCCTGGGGAGCCCTGGCCTGGTCTGGGCCATTCCCAGTGCCACGGTGCAGGGAAGGAAGGGAGAGGTGCGGTCAGAAACCTTCTCCACACAGCCATTGCTCTCCCTGGGCACACAACAGTGAGTGCGGGGCCATGGACGACACAGGCTTCATCTGCAGAACCCAGCGCTAGGCCGCAGCCCCAACTGGGGCAGTAGATGATTGTTGAGATGTTTCCAGAGCCTCTGCTGAGAAGTGGGAGCGGAGGTTCTCTGCCTCCCAGCTTTGTGGCATTTCTGCTGCTTTTGTTCCTACTGGAGATGGCATTTGCTCCAGAGGGTTTTCCAGAAAGCTGAGCGTAGTCGGGTTTCAGTGGGCTTCTTGCCTAGGTGTGGATTGTGTGATATTTGCAGGGCAGTTCAGAAGCCCGTGCAGCAGCTGCCAGCTCCTGCTTGTAGACAGCTGCTCATTTTTGCCTGTAAGAGTACTGGTGGCCATCTTAGAAATGCTGAATGTTCCAGTTTTCATTTAAAATGAGGCAGAATTTTAGAAGAGAACCCCCTGTACACCACACTCACCCACCCTTTATTGTATGATTTTTGAGATGTACCATTCAAACAGCAGCGCAGTAGAGTCCTGCTCTCGTGTCAGTACTGGTCCCATAGAAATATGTCCATCCAACCATTTTTTATTTAATAGGAGAAGAAAGTACTGATGTCCACAAGATTGCTATCAGGAGCAGCCTGTTGACATACACAGGCTTTGAGACAAGCAGACGGTGAGCCACTGACCCTACAGACACTGGCAACCACTCCTAACAGGACCATTGCAGGACATGCAGCCATGCTCAGGGTCCGCAGCATACTGCCCAACACTGCTCCCCAGTGCTTCTAAGTGCTGCTCCACACTGCATGATCCCAGTGACATGACACTGCTGCTGCTGGCAGAGGGACACTGATGGAGCAGCGTGTTGTCAGCCTGTGTGTGTGTCCTGGAACAGACAGGGGATGTGGACATGGTTATTTCACTGTCATTTTTGTTATAGAAGTTTTGGGCGCGTGAATATGTGCAAGTTCCAACTTGGGATATTCTCTGATTCTGTGATCTTATGATTCCATGATTCTATGATTCCATGAGTAGTGGTGTGAGCAAGAGCCTCGGTGCTGCAGCTTCTGCTGCTTTGGTGGGCTCTACCCCAGGCAATTTGGAGCTAAAATTGTGTGCTTTTTTTTTTAAAAAAAAAAAAAGGAATGATTCTCTTTTTAACTGAGCACTTGACTTCACACCCTCTTTTCAAGTAGCAGTGGAAAAAAACCAGCAAGGAAAAGATGATGGAAATACTTGAGAAATTCAGAGGTTACTACACTCAAAAGGGAAATAAAAACTTCAGAGGGACACTTCCAGATGCCAGAAGAAAGGGCAATTGATGTGGAAAATCTTCCGCCCGCTCTCTCCAGCCTGGTAAATAGCCATGTTGGACGCTCCCACCAACACCACGCTGTCTGCCCTGCACTGCAAGCCACAATGGGCGATTGTCTGCGGGGTATGGGGGGACAGACCAACTGGGAGCTGCCTGGGGTACGATGACATGGCCAGGCAACCCTGGCCCAGCACCAGCAGGAAGACCAGGAAGCCGTGACCCCACGGGCACACCATGCTGCAGCTTGAGGAGTGGCCGTGTTCTTCTGCCTGTTGTTGCAGCCATGTTGTTTCAGTTTTGTAACATACCAAGAGCTAACAGAGGCATGCCCCAATCTGAGGAAACATAAAGTACAGTGAAATTAGTTTCTGTCCGCCATCACTGCCCCCATCCCTCTGCCCTCTGGGCAGCCAGCACAGAGACAAAGGTGCTGCTCTGTGCTCTTGCTTTTTTGCTCAATGCTGTCGCTTAGACTAAGTAAAAACAAGTAAAACAAGGTATTTTTATCGACTTGTACATTCAGTCATATGCATAGTGTACTGCTGTGTAGCTACGCTAAGGAGGAATACTGGCAAGTTTAGGTGTCAGTGATACACTTGTAAACATCACTAGCAGAGCTACAGTGCATTGTCAATCTTGTCCACTTTCAATGGTAAAGGCAAAAAATCAGTCATCCCTCTTGCATGCACCTGCATCCCTAATGCCCCAACACCCAGCTGAGCTCCAGAAGGAGATGCTTGCCAGGAAGCACAGCCAAATTCATATGTGATAAAAAGAATTGCAGCAAAATTAATAATCGGTACACCTGTTCTGGAACTTACAATTAACCTTGGTCTCCTCCTCTGGATTACAATCATTAAACAGCTCACCAGAGGCTTGCATATCACTTAGTCTCCCAAATGGGGCTGGATGAGGGACCAAGGACTGGTCATCTTTGTAATGGGAGCTGCAGATGTGTCACACCCCAGTAACACTGCCTGTGCCAGGCTGGCTGCCACTCGCTGCTGATTCAGGTGTCCTACTGCCTGCACGTCACTTCAGGAAGTGGCAGCCCGGCAGCCCTTGCACCTCTCTGCTTGGCTCATCTCCATGCAGCATGGAGCTCCCTGCCATTCCCTCAGGTCCTGTTGCTGTCACCAGAGAGCAGAGATCAGCAATGTCCCTCTGCTCCCCTGGTGAGGAGCTGTAGGCCCTGAGCAGCCCTTGGATGGTGGCAGCTACCAGGTAGCAAGGGCCTGGGAGGGGTTGAGCTGTGGATCCAGGAGCAAGAGGACAACCACCTTCATCATCCATTTGCTCTCTGCCAGTTACTATTATTGTTAAATGCAGTTCTGCACACATCGTAATTAAGTGGAAAAAATATAGACCAAATGAAAAAGGGTACAAGCTTCTCAAAAACATCTCTGTACTAGCTGCAGCCTGACTCAGCCTTCAATTAACATTCTTCCTTAAAATAGTTGTCTTCTCCAGCTTTTGTTAAATCTTACATAATACCAGGCCAAATCACCACTTGGGAGAGGGGCTGTGAAAATGTGTCACTATGTGCATGATTTTTACTTTGCACATGGGATGCAGGTATGCACCAAAGAGAATGCTCCCATGAGAGCCAGGAGAAGGAGGGTACCTGTAAACCTGATATTGCTCAGCACCTCCAACCTCAGGGCACTGGGGAGCTCTGTGGGTATGCTGCTGCTGGGGCAGCTCTGCTGAGCTCCTGAATTTGCACCAGGGGTGCCCTTAGCCTAAGGGGGAAAGAAATTAGCTGATGCAGATAAGGCTGTGCCTTCTGAATTTTATTTTATACCAAGAGTTATGTGTTCTACGTGAATAGGTCAGAAGGGTGTGGAAACGTATTCTACAGCTTTCTGCATCCTTGCACATGCTTTTAGTTGCTGGGGGTCTAGCCTACTACTTCATTTGGAAAGTTTTAAAAGAAAATGCGAATGGTAGGTAAAGGGCAGAGACACGTTCTTGGAAATACATTTGGCGCAGATTTTAGGCATTCCATTGTCATTTGTTAAGCAGTAAGAAGAATGCCCACTCAACTATAGAAGGTATGACAATACTACTTTCTCTGTTTACAAGTGATTAAAAAATCACAGCCTGCTGTATTCACCTCTGGATAGCACGTATAACCATCCATACAATTGTCTTTGCTTCAGAATTGGTACAAGGCAGGTATGTGAAGAATCTGAGCTTTTTCTCATCTCCTTCCAAAACTAGTATCAGTAACAAAAGGATGGTTTCGCTTACTTCAAAAGAGGTGATTTTTTTTTCTGCACACTAGGGTTTCAGAATCAAAATTATACACCTGAAATGCCAGAAAAATAATATGGTCAGAAGACTGAGAAGCTCTTTTCAGCTGTAACCAGATACGCCACCAGGCAGCCTGTAGTACTTAAAATCCCCTTTAACTAATGGCATGTCAAGACTTGTCTGTTTCGGACACTGTTAAAACGTCCAGCCCCCATATTTTACATACCCTCCTAATTGCATTCATATGTTTGGTTTCATATTTGACCTCTGTTGCAACAGAGAGCCAAAGAAAACACTCCTTTTCTGAGCTCTGATGTAGGAACAGAACTGAAGGGTATCATAGAATCATAGAATGGCTTAGGTTGGAGGGGACCTTAAAGGCCATCTAGTCCCAGCCTCCTGCTGTGGGAAGAGCTGCCACACACCAGATCAGGCTGCCCAGGGCTGCATCCATCCAGCCTGGCCTTGAATGCTCCCAGAGATTGGACATCCACAACCTCTCCCAGAAACCTGTTCCAGCACCTCACAACCCTCTGAGTAAAAGAAATTATTCCTAACATCTAACCTAAATCTCCCCTCTTTTAGTTCAAAGCCATTCTCCCTTGTCCTGTCACTATGAGACCATGTAAAAAGTTGGTCCCGTTCCTGCCAGTAAGCTCCCTTCAAGTACTGGAAGGTCTCAGTGAGGTTCCCCTGGAGCCTTTTCTTCTCCAAGCTAAACAAGCCCAACTGCCTCAGCCTTTCTTCATAGGAGAGGTGCTCCAGCCCTTTGATTGTCTTCATAGCCCTCCTCTGGATCTGCTCGAACAGCTCCACATCCTTCTTGTGCTGGGGGCCCCAGGCCTGGACACAGTACTCCAGATGGGGCCTTACAAGGGCAGAGCGGGACCTCTCTCTCCCTTCTGCCTCCTCCTTTTTTGATGCAGCCCAGGGTAGTGTTGGCCTTCTGGGCTCCAAGAGCACACTGCTGGCTCATGTCTGGTTTCTCGTCCATCAGGACCCCCAAGTCTTTCTTCACAGTACTGCTCTCAAAGGTTCTACTCCTAAGGAATCTACTCCTAGTCTGTACTCGTATCTGGGATTGCCTCAATCCAAGTGCAACACCTTGCATTTGGCCTTGTTAAACCTCATTAGATTCTTGCGTGCCCAGTTTTCGAGCATGTCCAGGTCCCTCTGGATGGCATCCCTCCCTTCTATTGTGTCAATTGCACCACTCAGTTTGGTGTCATTGGCAAACTTGCTGAGGGCGCATTCAATCTCACTGTCTATGTCACTGATAAAAATACTGAAGAGCACCAGTCCCAAGACGGACCCCTGGCGGACACCACATTGTGACCAATGAACAGAGTCGTTGACAACAACCCTCTGGCAATGACCATCCAACCAGTTCTTTATCCACATAATATCCCAGCCTCCAAATCCATCTCTCTCCAGTTTAGAGATAAGGATGTGATAGGGGACCATGTCAAAGGCCTTGCACAAATCCAGGTAGATGACATCAGTTGCCCTTCCTTTGTCCACTGGTGGTGTCGCTCCATCATAGAAGGCCACCAGATTGGTGAGGCACAATCTGCTCTTGGTGAAGCCATGCTGTCTGTCTTGTATCACCTCCACATCTTACATGTGCCTTAACATCTTTTCTAGGAGGATCCATTCTTCTCAGGCCACCCATCCCTGCTTCCACTGCTTAAACTTTTCCTTATTTTTTTTCCCTCAGCCTGACCAGCAGGTCCTTGCTCAGCCATGCTGGTTTCCTGCCTCATCTGCCTCATTTCTTATTCTGGGAGACGGAGAGCTTGTGCTCTCAGAAAAGCATCTTTAAAGTGCTGCCAGCTTGGTCCTGCCCCTAAGGACAGTTTCCCGGGGGATCTCATCCAACACTTCCTTAAACAGCCTGAAGTTGGCTCTCCTGAAGTTCAGGGTCCTGACTCCACTGTTTACTAGGCTTGCATTCTCCAAGATTGCGAACTCAACCCGGGCACAGTCGCCACAGTCCAGGCTGCCTCCAATCTTAACCTCTTTTACAATCTCTTCCATGTTGGTAAGCACCAGGTCCAGCAACACTTCACCTCTTGTTGGTCTGTCCAATACCTAAACCAGAAAGTTACTGTCAATGGACTCCAGGAGTATCCTGGGTCACTTGCAGCTCACCATGTTTTTTTCCCAGCAGATATCCAAGTGGTTGAAATCCCTCATCCGCATGAGAACCTGTGAGCACAATGCCTCTTGCAGCTGAAGCAAGAAGGCCTAGTCAACAGCTCCCCTTGATCAGGTAGCCTGGAGCAGACCCTGACCACCAGATGCCCTTTACTGGTCCTGTCCCTAATCTTAGCCCACAGGCTCTTGACCTGTTCCTGACTGTTTCTCAGGGGCAGCTCTTCACAGACTGTCCACTTCTTAACAAGAAGAGGGCAGCTCCCCCACCTCTCCTACTTTGCCTATCCCTTCTAAAAAGTTTATAGCCCTCAATCATGGTATTCCAGTTATGTGAGGCATCCCACCATGTTTCCATGATAGCAATAACATTGTTGCTTTCCAATTGCACCACTGTTTCCAATTCCTCCTGCTTACTTCCCGTGCTGTGTGCATTGGTACAGAGGCACTTCAGCTGAAAGTGCCAAAAGTCACATCACTGTCTGCCTTGGACCTTTTATAGATACAGATATAAAGATAAATATGAATGTTTGGAGCTAAATGCACGTGCTGCAAGAGCATGTTATTAATGAGAAAAAAGTCTGAAGGCACAGTGACTCCTAGCTCATGGCCAGCAGACACTGCTGTTTGTTTTGGGGAAGAAAATGGGAAAAGCAGAGCCAGCCAAGGAGCAGACAGCCTACACAGGGATGGATTTCGCTCCTGGCCCTTTCTCAGGCAAGGCAAAAGCTTTTCCTGAGTGCAACCCACAAGACTGGATCCACAGCTCCTCGGCCTGCAGCACTTCAAGACTTCCAGGCTGGAGACAATACGTCTGGAAATTTGGGGTGAGCTGCACCTCCTGTGTGTTTTACTTGGACAGTAGGGTGTAAGTACCACGCTGCTGTGCTCTTATTTCGCTCTGTTATTACAGCTCTGTTTGTGAAGCAGGAAGAGTAATCCTCATGTAAAAATAATAGTATTGCAGAGCTAGACAGCAGATGGTGTTATTAAATACCTGGGCAAAGTCTAAGGTCGTAATGCTCTAACAATTAAGAAGGTCTATTGTCTATCACTTAATAGGTAACCTCCTAGTGTAGGATGTTCGGAAGGCTGAGCAGAGAGGCGAGTAGTATCTTGTCCAAGCCCAGATAGCTCTTCCAGTTAAGCAAATACTTGGTAACAATTTTCTTGTCTAAATTTGGTGCTACTACCACATCAGGTAGATACAATACGATCCCGTTTCATCTCCTACATGATCCCTTCTCTAATCAACTCCATTAGGTTTTAAATAGACTGCAACAGCCTGAGCACTGGTGTTAGTTGCCTGATATCCAGGTTCACTTATAAGAGCATGGAGAGGCAGATCCTTGGGTGATGTAAATGGACATAAGCCTGCTGCCAGGCATGTCTCCCACCAGCTGCAGGGAGATACTGGTATGTGAGGTGTGCCCGCCTGCTGCCCGTGGCTTTCCACAAGCACCTGCAGCTATGGGCCTCTCTCCCAGGTGAAACCTACCTGTTTCAGTTGGTGAAGTTGAAGCTGAACCTCAGTAACACGTGGCAAGGCTCTCCCTGCTGCTTAACATTTTCAGCTAGGGCTCCAAGGATTAATTTTGTATTTTAGAGACTGCACTTTCTCAGTTTTTCCCTTGGTGTTTGCCTGGCATCTTGCGACCTGTACCTCTCAGTTGAACCTTTCAGCTGAATACTGGCATCCAAGGATGCACCTTGCCTTCTCTTCTGCTACTCACTTGTTTTACACACTTAATCAAGACTTTCTGCGTCATTTTCAGAGATGTGAACCCGAAATCATTTCTTCTGGGACTACAAGGAAGGTAAGGAGGCTAACAGTCACACTTTGGGGTAGGTTTTGGCTTTAGCTTAATGACCATAATAGTGGTGAACGCATTGACAGCAGAAATAGGCTGATATGGAGAACAATAGGGAACCTGTGGCTTGGTACATTTGTCTCACAGAGGGCAGACAGGAGACAGGGAGCTAAAGCAGAGTCCTGCGGCTGCTAATAGCTTCACACAGTACTTTTCCTCCATGGTAATCACTCTCCTGCTAGGATCCACGAACTTGAGAACAAAGTACATTTTATTATTTACAAGGGTTAGATGACAAATACAAACAGATGGTGCAAAGATGACTCCTAATGCATAGTGATCAAGGAGTTTAATATTCATGGGTAAAGGCCTGGAAGATTAAGTAAACAGATTCAGATATGCAGGGGAAAGTATCTCATAACAATGCATAAAGTCAGCGTGGCCTTTTGTGCCCTGTTACCATTTGGATCAGCACAATTAACATAAAGGGAAAGATTGGCTGAACTTTCCAGTCTCCCTAAAGTGCTCAAATCAGGCATTTCTGTGAGGAAACCCTAGCAAGGAGTTTTGGCAAGATGGAGAAAAGCCCTTCTCTTTTGCTAGTGAACATTCTGTTCCTGCTCCAAAGCCCCTTTTGCAAAAAAGGCTGCAACAGCTGAGCGTGTTCCGGCCTGCTACTGCGGCTTCCCTTACGTAAAGCATTCTCACCTGGGTGACACAGGGCTTTTTGCTGTGACCGGTCAGGTGAGTGAGCAAGGGTTACTCCCATGAGCAAGGGTTGTGGCACTAGGAGCCTAACCGCGCTGCTCTGCTGTTAATGATGCTTCTCATGGCAAAAGCTGGGATCTCGTTGGTGCTGCTTTCACATGTAGTCATCTTGCAGAGAGAATTTCAACACTGATGAATATTGCCAGTCAGGTCCTCGGTATGAATCATCCTGTCCTTCCAGATGACTTTTTCTTTCTGCTGTTTACATCAGCTGCAGAGAATTTTGATGATTTCTTGTGTATGTGAGTAAAGGAATGTTTCATTTGAGAAGAGATTTCCAAACTCGCTGAAGTCATCCCTCTATATCATTCCTTTTGTTGTTGCTGTTCTCGTTTTGAGCGTGGGCAGTTAGTGAGTTGTTTCTAAGGAGTTACTGACTGAGCACTGAACAAAGGGCAAAAAAGAAAGGCAGGGAAAAGAGTTCATGGATGAAAATTGCTGGACTGTGCCAAGAAGTTTGCTCTGCATCATAGATCAGCCTGCTATTTTTCTTGTCTAGATCAGGCTGCTGGATGAACAGGGGATTTGTGGGTTGGTGTGCTCAGCCCTGGGAAGGTGTGCACGTGGAGTGAGGGGCTGAGGTGAGAGCAGGCCAGCAGCCCCTGCCTTCTTTTACAGAAGCCCCTCGTCAGTGCAGTAGTGTCAGGACACCGTGGCCTATGGACAAATGGGGGAAGCTAGGGGTTGGGTTAGGGCTGAGGAAGGGTTAAGACCCAGGCCACAACATGCAAATGGTGGTGGAGAGCTGCCCAGCAGCCTGCCAGCTGCTGGGTGAGGAGGTGAGCTCTTCTGCTGGCACTCCACCACTGCAACTCTGAGAAAAAAAACTATACCCCGATCTCAAGAAAAGTCACTTTTTTTTTTTTTTTCCCATGATCATCACCTTTTGGCTGCTTTATTTTCATCCATCTTATGTAGCTGTAGCCACCACAGCTCTATTCCTATGGTCATCTCCCAAATGACTGAAGACTTCTGGCTTCTCTGGACACTCTTTCTCAGGTTCTTGTTGTTCTGCGGTGTTTTTTCCAAGGTACCTGACAAACCCTGGAAATGGCACTGGGTGCTTGAATCCAGGTGAAAAACACAAAGTGAGGAAAGGACTGCTCACTGGCATGACTTTCAGCCTCAGACTTGTAGTGAAGCCACAGTGCAGTGCCGGGAGCTGAGCACCTCCACCTCTGGTATCTGCCCAGAAAATGGTCTGGCTCCATGGATGTATTCAGTGGGAATAGCTGTATAAGCTGGAATACAGTCAAAGATACATGGCAGAAAAACCTGTCCTGTGAATAAAGCCTTTGTTAAGAGGGATTCCATCTGTACATGATTTCATCAGCTTCATGAAATGTGCAGGACATTTATATGGTGAATTAGGCACGGCTCCTGTTTTGAGAGTGAAAATGCTTCTGTGTGCTTTTCCACAAAAGTCTGTTGCTACATGAGGAGGGGAAACCTTCTGCAATGTTGTTACTGTTCTCAGCCACAGGACTGGACAAGCATTGAGACTGTGCTAACATAGCTATAAAAATAATGTGCATTTAAAAAACATCAAATGCACAAAAAAAATTGGCATCTCCCTCTTCTTTGCCTTCTCTCCCTTAAATGTGGAGATACTTAAAACAGTGTAAATAACATTCAAGACAGCTAAAGAGCAGTCCACAGTGCTGAAACACTCCTGCCGTCCAAAGCAGCTCCATGCCAGCTATTTCATTTACCATATGTTTGGTGTGGTTTTGGCAGAGTCAACATGAGGATTTTTGGGCAGGCCTGCGAAACAGTTTTTCCCTTCCTCCACCCAAACGTGACCCAGTCCTGTCTGCCATGATCACGCCATTGCACAGGGTCAGCCTGGCTGTTTTGGGCAGAATTAGTCAGAGGGGCCTCTGGAAAGATGCCCAAGGAGGGCTGATTCATTTTCCATATGAGTGGTTGCATTAACGAGAAGGAAAGAGAAGGAAGACGCAGTATTTGGGATGGAGATGCTGGGCAACACTGAAGGACCACACGGGGATTATAGGGTTCCTTCTCCAGGTCCAAGGCAGGTGTGGTTGGGATGCACTGGCTGTGGGGGCAAGCTGCCAGTCCCATGGCACTGTTTTCAGCCATCTTGCAGGAACTGCCAGAGGCTGTGAATCAGCGCCTGGAAACATGAAGCTTTGCTCCTGGCGTTGTCTGGTTTCAGGTGTGGAGAACACGGGCTCCAAGCAGCTCAGTCCAGCAGAGAACAACCGCCTGAGCTATGAGCAGACTCTCTAGGGTGGGGCTTATTTTTCCTTAAAAATGAGTGCGATGCAGTGCCCAGACATACAGTCTAGCTGGTGCTATCCAGCTAAGGGCCAGGACACGCCTAGCCAAACAAGGGAAGAAGAAAAGGGAATTTAAACACACCTCTCTGCCCTTTCCTAAGCAAGAGCCGAAAGGTGTGAAGGTACAGCTGTCTCATTCCTTCCTGCTGTGTGCTCCGAGCATGCATTCCCAGCAGTAGTTTGCAGAGGCAAGCCTTGTTCCCCCAGCAGAGGAGCTTTGCCACAGGGTGCTGGGGTACCTGCTCAGTAGACATGCTGACCTCAGGGAGCAGCTTTGCCAGGCGAGCCCTCCAAGCAAGGAGCCAAAACCCCTGGTTAGCAGGGAGCCTGCAATCCCTCCCTCGCTTTCTGTTGGATTAATTGCTAGAAAGACTGCGCAGCTGCATGGCAGTCCAGCACCTCATCTGGGTGGCCATACCTCTGCATTTCTGCATTTCTGTTCTCTGTTCAGAAACAGTGTTTCTGACCTGATTCACCCTGCAACCAGAGGGTGGAATTTGGCTTCATATCCGTGGCAAGGGGATGTAAATATTCATGCCTATAGTCTTTGCAAGCACACTACCCAAGTGCACGCGTGGGCAAGCAAGAGAGCAGTTCCCAGCGGGGAGGCAGGAGCAGAACTCTCCAGCCTGCTTCCTCCTGCTTCTACTCTCCCCAGAGCTGCTGGGGGCACCAGTCCCCCAGCCAGAGCTGCTCGGGGGCAGGATCTCCCACGTGGACCAAGGACGGTCTGGCCTCAGCCTGCGTGGAGCAAGTTGGGCTGAGTCTGCCAGAAGAGCCAAGGCTCCCCAGGCACAAGCCCCTCTTCCCAGAGTTGGCCTTTAATCCAAGCTGGCTGCATGCTGCCTGCTGTCAGCGGCCCTTTTCTGCCTCCACGGGTGTTTGCTGCTGCTTGGCTGAGTGACTTAGCCCGCACCCCTATGCTGAGCACTGGAGAGCTGGGAGGGGCTGCAGAGTGCCTAGCTGCAGGTCTAGTCCTTCCCTTTTCTCATTTCAGCAAAACCGTTGCAAATTTCACGGAGCTTTCCATCACAGGCAAACAAAGAGGAAATTGATTCAGAGCGAGAGCATTAACATCACCAAATAGTAAAGGCATTGCCTAATGCTATCAAGCGAGCTTCCTCTACTGCAGAAGCAGAGGTGGGCAGTAAGGCTAAGGAAGTAAGGGGACAATGGCTGGGTGAGGGCAGGGATCCTTGGCGAAGAAAACCCAGAGGATAAAAGGCAAAAAGAACAAAGGGAGAGGTGCTGGGGAAATATGACTGAGCAGATGCAGTACTTATCTACTTATGCATCAAATAAAATTCCTACGTGTAAACAAAAAGCGATGAGTAACATCAAGCAAAGGGCCAACCTGTGGGAAGGAGTTGTGCTGGTGTAATAAAAGGGCCAGTGTTAAACCATTTCAGTTAGAGCCCTGCACACGTGGGCTGCTGATGGAAGAAAAAGGTCTGGCTTTATGGCTTCCAAGGAAGGATGGCAAACACTGGGGCTTCCTGGTGCAAAGTGCTGATCCGTGTGATAGTAAGCTTCCATTTGTTCAAACATTGGTGACAAGTTAGCACTGTACTGGCTGCCTTTATGTTGGAAAAGGCAAGGCCTGTCTTCCAACTGGTGGTTTAATTCCAGCAAAAAAAAAAAAAAAAAACAACAAAACATCTAGAGCCAGAATAAGCACATGGTACATCATTTTGGCTCTTCCAATGGAAATGTAACTGGGAATTCACAAATAATCCCGATTAGTCTTATCCTGGGTACTGCCGCTGTCTAATTTTCACTTACATCAAGACTATTTTAGTCTAATCGGATATTTTAGTAAAATATGTCAATGCAAAAGTTTCTAGCTCTTCAGCACCAGCGTAAACCATTTTCCAGAGCAATGAAAACACCAAGAGGAATGGTTCCCACCAGCCTTGGAGCACTGACACACTCACTCGGCAAGCACCTGCCTTGGCCTCAGGTACCTTCCATCCTCCCACGGGTTTGTTACTGCAAGGGGTGTGCTCACCTGTCCGCTCACCTACCGTCGTCTGGGGTTTAAACTAGAGCATCTGACCCAGTATTTCAGATGAGAGGGCAGTGACTCACTCAGAGACAACTTAGTGTTATGGAAGGAGCTCCTTCCCCAGCACCTGCCCTACCGCATTGCTGAGACACACACAGCCTTTGTGTCACACTGGTGCTGCAGGGCAGCCTGGCCTGTTTGGGGCACCTCTGCCACTAGGCCTCAGCCAGTGCCTCTTCATGTATCACTTCATCCCTCTAGGAGTTACCTGCATTGTGACCCATAGACCCAAGTATCCTCTAAACTGTGTTTCTGGGGCAAAAGGAGGATGGATATCCACTTTTTATACCACTGGCTTGGTGCAAAGAAGCATGTAGATAGTGAGACGTGAGCCCACACGTCCTGCAGCTTCTTGAGGTTTTGCTTGCTCTTTCTTTCTGGCAGGCACTTCAGACTGGCCTTTGATCACCGGAGATCAAGACTATTTCCACCCATACAAGGTAAGTCTGTTGGTTGCACGGACAGCTCAGAGGAAATGGAGCTCCTGTGAAGGCCTGATTTTGGGTGCATCAGTTCTTGTACGAGCATTTCAAGTGTTAGAGGAGTGTCTGCATTTTAAATGTCTTGCGTACAGCACACAGCTCCAAAAAACTCTCTACCTTAGGCTAGTCCTCAGGCTTGAATATTAATAAAGGCATTTTCCTACATGAGCAACATGTACTATCTCATGTCTCATGCCTGCCTCGAATTTAATGTGTGCGAGTGCAACTAAGTCTCATGTCAGGTCACCTGCAACTATAGATAACCGCAGGAAAGTGCTATGGGTAATGCTGCTCTGCTGGGATGAGCTCAGAAGTGGTTTCCAACACTTCTTTCCCTTAAGCAATGAGCTGATTTGGGCTGAAGGCTGTTGCCATCCTAAACTACAAGGATGAAGGCTGGCCTGCCACGTGTACCGGTACCTTTGCAATGCCCCTCGAGGTCTGGTTATCCTGAAACTGCCATGGCCATGGGGCTGAGCTTGTGTTGGACACTGCCAAAAGCGTGACTGCTGTGGCCAGCCTGTGTCTCTGAGGATGTGAGGTGTGACTGCTCGAACAAACAGCAGTAGGGCTGCTTGTCTCACTCTTCCCATGCTGCTGGTTCATTTTTAACCACGAGAATAGAGTTTCCCAAAAGAACTGAATTGTCACAGGCAGTAGGATATGAAATACAAGTTGCAGATTTCTGCAGTAGCTGCTTTTTCCAAAATCTCTACCACTGCCATACCTCAAGTCCTTTGAAAGGACACGTTTAGTGTCATTGCATTGCTCTGGATATCTGTCATATGTGGGGCAGAAAGCAGCACAAGATGGGACAGTAAGCTTTAGCTTGTGTCTATGAGTAGATCTGCCTCTTATTCCTGAAACTCTGGTGGTGCAGAGCTCTCCGTCTCAAAGCCCCTCCTACAAACCTCTCCATCACTTTCTGCATTTCTGTTCTTTGCAGGCATTGGCATCATTAGCAAGCCCTTGCTGTCCGGGGCTGTGTCTGCACAGAGGACTATCTTTCAGGGATGTGTAAGGAAACCTGATGCTTTCTGAAAGCATTCTTGCCCTTTCCCATCCCTGTGAAGTTGGTTATCAGTTCTTCACATTCTTCCATACAGAAAGTGCATTTGCCCACAGTGGAGGAGGTAAGAAAACACTAATGGTGAGCAAACTGACCTGAGGGGGAGCATTTCCAGTTCTTCTGTGGTGTTTTCCCTGCTCATAAAAGCCCCTCCTTGGGCCTGGGGTTGTGTTTGATGACAGATGGTAACGACTCCAGAAGTGTGTCCCATTGCCTGGAGCCTGCTGCTGTGGGCACCTCTCTGCACAGCACAAGCAATATCCCCACTTCCAACAAGGAAGAGGCTACCCTTGTGTTTCAGCATGATTCATCTCTGGTGGAGAAACCAGGCTTCCTTCTGCTGAGCTCCCCCTTTGTAGCCTTTTCCGTAGTTTTGCACGAGCTCGGAGGCATTGCAACAAAAGCACTGGGGAGAAGTTGCAATGTGGATTTGTCATATACCAAAACCACATTTCTTCTGTATCTCTCCAGCTTCTCAGGAAACTGGCGTCCTGGAAAGACACCAACTTGAACATAATCTTATCTTTCAGCCTAGTTATTTTAAATCCAGATGGGTTCCTTGATCCCCTCCATCTGAAAATGCCCCTTGGGATGGTAGCAGCACATCAAGCAGCCAGCGGGGGCATGGGAGACCAGCGCTTTTTTGGCTAGAGCGACCTTTGGTGATGCCATCTCCCCACACAGAGGACAGAGGAGCTGCTGCTGTGGTGCTGCCTGCATCGGTTGGACTTTGGTTGCCAGGGCATTGTAAAATGACTCAATGGGGATCAGAAAGTGGTGGGATCAAACAAAAGTCACTTTGAAGCTGCTGTTGGTTGGCAAAAGAATAATTTAAAATTAAACCAGTTCTGAAACTATCTACCACAAGCGGTTACAAGCCTCGGTGTTGTAAAACTGGCTGTTTCCTCTTTTCCTTGTAACGATGATGTCCTTGATTCCTCCTTAGGCTTCTTTGGCAATTCTTGCACAGTAATAAAAAGGCATGACACAGCATATGTTTTGCGGCTCACCTTGCCAAACAAAATTATAACGTTAGTGTAGCTTCTTCGCCTTTGCATAATTAACTCTACAAAGGAGATAGAGAGAGGGTAAGCATCTGTGCCAAGACAAAAGCAAAAACAAGAAGTACGAAAGTCTGTTTTAAAGTCGTCTCTGTTCAAAGCAATTCTTTTAAAAATGACTTATCTTGAAACTGTTGCAGACAATTAGGGAAAGTCATACAGTTTCTAAATGTCTGTTATGTTTTACGTCTGCAGCTACATTGCTAAGATTCAAAAAAAAGAAGTTGATACCACTTTGAGAGCTCACAAAGTTGTGCAGGAGCGCATCTTGAGCGCAACACGTGCTGGGGCCAGGAGGAAGCAGGCTGCCTAGGAGTGCTCATTGCCCACTCTTCAGGCTCAGCCGGCATCGTTCTCATGTTTAATAGTGTTCAGGACAGTCTTTATGTTGCACTGAACTACACAGCTGCCACAAGGGTAATTTGGCACAGGTGGAGAGGTACATGGGATGAGAGGTGGGTCTGGTCCTGCCACCCATCCCATTGCCTTATTGTCATCCTTGGGTCTTGAAAGGACAGCACTTGGGCACTCCAAGCAAAAGAAGGGCTGTCCTGATACACAGGATGATGATAGGGAAAAAGGGAAACCCTTCACTCTATGGATCTGCCAAATTCATTCCAGAAAAAAGGCATAAAGCTGCCCCAACAAGCCCACTGTGCTTTTACCTGCTGCAAACCAGTGTTAATAGCTGAATTAGGATTCAAGCAGCCTGAGTAGTTCTAATATAGAACATTAAAGCTCAGATTGTTTTTCCACTAATGCCAAAGACATGACTCCCAGCAAAAGGTCTCGCCCCTGTTTTCTGGCACGTCCCCAGGCAGTCCCACTAAGTCAAGAAAAAAAGAATGGGGGGGGGTGGGGAAGAGAGAGAAAAAAAAGAGAGGAAAAAAAAAAAGAAGAAGAAAGAGATGAAGTAAAAGAAACAGGGGGAAATAGAAAAGAAAGAAATGAGGAACGTTTTACAACCAGCTGTGGCAGCTGGCAGCAGGTCATCCAGGTAGAGCAGGGATCCTGCATGCCTGTTCAGTCTCTCTTGCTTTTAGGCAGCCTCCAGACATGAAACCTTGTCACGCTCTGCTATCACACCCAGTGCAACGCCCCACTGTGTGCAGTGTTGTTCAGTCACAAAGACGGTGTCTGTCTGCCCAAAGTTCTCACAGAGACCTTTGCACAATGTCACTGCAGTCAAAACTTGTTTATTAAATGCTCACTTCGCAGAAATGAGGTCAAATCATTTAATGGTTATTAAGATGTTAATGCATTAAACACACTTAAATATCACCTGTTTATCCTAACCCTCAT
This sequence comes from Numida meleagris, assembly GCF_002078875.1. NCBI lineage: Eukaryota > Metazoa > Chordata > Aves > Galliformes > Numididae > Numida > Numida meleagris. The sequence continues at coordinate 38,532,481 of NC_034411.1, read as the reverse complement.
TTATCTAAATCACCTTTGCATTCATTGTGATGAGTGAGATTTGACTGTGTTTGCTAATTATGTAAGAGTTGAGCTAGCACCAGTTGGCCTTACTACTGCACCCAAGTACCTTGGTAACAAATGTCATCATCTACAGTAAACTGGAGCTATTCCTAAATCATGAAGACAAGAGAAATCCCCAAATACAGTAGAAAAAATAAGTCAATGCCCGAAGAACAGCAAGAGGAGCGCTCTGCCAGGAAGGAACCGTGACTGAAGCTGTGAAGTGTCATTCGAAATCGCTGATCCCTATTGCTGAGCCAGCCTATATCAATAGCACCATTCTGTGTCTGACCCATCTGTCACAAACCACCCCACAAAGCCTGCCCATGCAATGTGGAGGCACAGTGTCCCAGGGATGCTTCAAAACCACCTTCATTCCCAGGCCACTGCTCCATGGTCCCTGCACCCTCAGAGTCTGAGGGAACATGTCCACGGCCGAAGCCCTCGTGCAGCAAGTTGGGGTGCCTCCAGGCATCAGCCTCCCTCTCAGGGTGGGCACCATTCATTTTATGGTGGTGCGTGCTCGGCAGCTATAGCTCTGAGCTCTGCTGTGGGGCCGAGCCCAGCTCTCTCTGCTCGCAGAGCTGAGTGCATGGTTGGCTCCTGAGCTGCAACTAATAGATTAAAGCTCCCAATAAATCAAGAGTTTCACAAAAGCGTGAGTGACTGATTTCACAAGGTGATTAGAATTATCAAGGGAAAACATTTCAAGTGCTCAATAATTTACACTAACCACCTGTACTTTTAAAATAACTTTCCCCATTCCCCTCCCTTAACCTTAAGGGATTCTTGCCATGTTCTTCAAGCCGTTTCCTTCCTTCCCTTCAGTTCTGATTGCTGCGGAACACTCTTAATAAAGAATGTACCATATCACTGGAGATTGTTCTGGGGATGAAAAATGCAATATGATTTATTATAACATGGCCTATGCAGGCAGCTGATCTTAGCCTGCACTCTGCATCCTTCCAAAATCAAGACAATTTGCAACGTAACATTGTGAAATTGGTTTTATATTCCAGTATGCATTTTATCATTCTTATCCTTAAGAAAGTGTTTTCAAATGCATTTTCATTTAGTTAGGTTTTTCCATGCCTGCTTTTCACTTCGAACAGTGCTAGCAAAGTCATGCCTGCCCTTCCATGGTTTGAAAGGATTTAAGTGTAAATTTGGAACTCGTATCACACCCTACTGAGCAGTGGGGACTGTTCATTTATTTGTTTCTTAAGTAGGAATTATTTTCTCTCCAGCATGCTACAAAGCCAGCTCTTTGACCTCATTCCTCAACATGGACAAGAACTGAATTCCTGGAATAAAAAAAAAAAAAAAATTGAGAAAATCCACTCCCATTTTGACAAAAATAACTAAAGAGAACCTTCCAACTCAAAAAAGTGCCCAAGAAAAAATGTGGGGCATATCCTTCACAGGTTGTCAACCTTCCATTGGAAGCAGAAGATTCGTGACAATTCATGCCACAGAAGTTTGCTGCCAGGTGGCAGGGGACAAAGTTTGCCCTGGAGTGGTTTGCTGGCACGGCAGCTGCGCTGTGGGTGGAAATGCCCAGATGAGAGGCAGGGAGAAGATGGGAGGCAGAGAGCTGAGGCATGCAGAGATGGCTGGGAGAACACATCACAGCCCTGTCTCTGAGAGGGGCCAGTATGATAGCTTAGGAAAACGCAGACACAAAGGGCAGTTGGGCAGTGGTACAGTCCCAGCGAAGTCTCTAGTTGTTAAGAGCCCCTAAGGGACTTCTTATCCAGGAATTTGCCTAAGCACATTTTAAGTCTGATTATAGATTGACAAGAAAAATGACCCATGGTGGGGCATTTTCACAGCCTGCTCTTTCACTTTGATAGCCCCGGGCTTCTGTGCCATGAGAAGCAGTGGGTTAACATACCACATGCACCCTGTCTGTGCCACCCAAGACAGATCTCAGGGCTGCCTGAGTTTATTTTTATTTTCTAATATTTCAACTAAAGAAAATATCCATTAGCTGATCTATGGTAGAAAAAGTAAAATAAGTATCCATACATGTGCTCAACAGAAATAACTTGCTTGAGAAACCCCTCGTACACCTCTGGTTTATTGTTTTATTTTCCAATGGCTGGTTTTGGTGTTGTGATGAAGCAAAAAGTTTGACACAAAGAAGTAGTCTTCACCCAGATACTGGTATCCAATAGGACATTTTGTAAAACATATTGGAAGAGAAATGAAGAGGGAAGGGTCTAGGAAGGGAAGAAGGAAGGAAAAGCTGGCCAGCTTAGGGAGTCTGCATGTCCAGGCAAGGAAAATAGCCACATATGCCAGCAGACAAAGAAACAGTATGTAGATAGTGGGCTGAAGACTCACTTTGCATACGAACTCCCATTCGTGACTACATGGTTGATAATAGTTCAGTGAAACAGAAGCAGACCAGCTATGTTCACTTGGAGACTGTTGGCACAATGTTGTTGTCTGGAGCTTCTCTTGCAGATGCAAACATTATCTTTGCTGCTGCAACACAAGCTGGAGTGAGCTGTCCTTCCAGCTCCTCCTGCAAAAGTGCTGAGAGCTTGACAAGTGGGATCCAACATACTGGTTTCGGTCAGCTCTCGCCAGACACCAGGAGCCTTGAGTTGGGCCAAGCTAGGTGCTAGGCTTTGAACAAGCAGCTTTTCTCAGAGGAGCAGAGGAAAGCCTATCAGTTACAACATGCTTTTGCCTGAGGTTAATTATTTTTAATAGATATTTTGTTTTAGGAAGCTTGAAATGATGAACTGGCACTGCTACTTTTGATTTTACTTCAGGAAAGATGAACCGTGCTTTCAGGAAATTCTCTGCTTTCCAGCAGTGTGGCATCTTTTAACCCAAATATCATTTGGTTAACTTAAATCTGCCAGTTGCCTAAGCCTCTAGGTATGTACTTTAAAAATAAATAATTACCCATCCACGTCCTCATGGGGATGTCTCTCAAATCTTCCCACAGCTTTCTTCACAGCTTGTTTGGAGCATTATAAAGTCTGACCCAAATTCCAAGAGCACCATCAGGACAGATCTCCAGCTGATGCTGTGGATGCTCAATTAGACTATGACACTACAACAGCAGTTTGTAAATTCATTTTTCTTCTTTTCGTAGGAGCTTCTAATGACTCAAAGAGCAATCACTGCACAACATATCAAACCCCAACTGCTAGATAAAGAAGAGAAATTGGACTGTCTGCAAGAATACCAGCTACTGTTGTATCATCACAGCTCTTCTGTAACATTTTCTTCTCATGCAGTGATATCAAGTGCATACAGAGGAGCCAGTTATAAAGTTGTACTAACGTGATTGTTTGGGATGTTAAAACAAAGTCAACAATTCCTTTACAAACTATTCCAGCTTCTGGGCGAACATCCCTGGAAACTTCAGGAGTTCTCTTTGGTCCTGGCTGCCCCATAAAGAAACATCGTTTATGCTGAATTAATTAGCTGCCACTTAACCCTGGAGCCAAGAGTTGATGTCATGAAGCAAAACAAAATGGAGCTAATGAAATCAATAACATCATTAAAATAACTCACAGCAGAGTTACTGACTGCTCTGCTGACTGTGCTCACAGACCAGTTGCTCAGCATGTAAAGGGACTTCTGCAAGAACACGTTTGAGCTATGAATGGCAGCCAAAAGCCAACTTGACATCACTCTGCTCAGGTGAGCTTTTCCAGGTACAGGGACAGTTGCATGGGAACAGCCCTGGGCTGGAAGAATCAGATTGGTTTGGATGGATGGTAGTAAGGAGTAGATGGCAAGCAGCTCCTAAAGCAAACTTCTGAGTGGGAGTTTTAAGCAGGAAGGTACATTTAGGTTGAGATTTTCTACTATTAATGGAGCTAGAATAAGACTTACCAGGAACAAGGCACACTATGCACAGGAAGAAGCTGATTGGGAAAGATTAGTCTGGCCCTGAAGGCCTGAGGTTGGCTGCTGAGAAGCTGAACCCTGTTCAATAGTGCTTAAAGAGCATGGAACACAGTGAGCTCTGGCTCAATGAGAGCTTCTTGATGTTGTGCTTGCGGGCCTAAACCCCATCACTGGAAGCACACTGTAATGTCAATGCTTAATTGAATGAAAAAGGGTCTAACTGTATGCTTCTTACACAGAATTTCCAAATGTTTGCAAAGTCTAAGCCCCCTCATTGTGCAAAGACATCATAGTTACTATCAAAAAGTCTTAAGACAGGCAAACAGAAATGACAAGTCTGGTATTGTTCAAGTTTTACACAAATAACAACAATGTTTCCACTGCTGTTAGCCAGCTTTCCTGAATTTAATGACAAGTTCATGGGGGGGGGGGGGGGGACAGATAATTGTGAACATTAATATTAATTTTTCCTGACACAGCTAAGTGCTAAATATGGAGGGGCATATCTGTTCAGCTCTGTGCTGGTGCTCTTTCTGTGCTCTTCCCTGAACTGACTGCAGCTATCGTCTCTTTAATTTAGCTTCTTCCTGACTAGATGACTGCAGTATTTGATTCTGACTTACACAGGAAACTTGGGTCTGCAGGCAAAGGTGAAAAGCAGCTGGGGTGAGAGTGATCTTCAAGAGGCAAATCTGAGGCAGAAAGGACATTTGAAGAGTTAACAGTGCTCTGAGGAAATTGTGTGGAAGGCACAATCACGGAAGAAATAGTGAAGAACTGCTTGTGAACTGCTTGGTAGCAGGGCAACTTAACACAAGCCCCACAGGAGGCCCACAAGGTACGAAGCGATTAAATCATGAGCTCTTCATTAGTTTCAGATGTGCAGAGGAAGCACACAGAAAGTCAAACTAGGTCATGTTACTAAGTGGAGGAACGAAATGAAAGATACATGTGATGCAACAAGCAGTGGGCGTGAAGTTTATGTACTAGTAGCAAAAGGAGGGCCAAAGAAAGACCTGGGTTTCATGAGGCAGAGTTACTCAGTGACGATGCCAAAGACACGAGTGGTTATTACTTTCTTCCTTTTGTCTCCACTAAAAGGTGCCCAAGGTGTCAGAGAGCAAGCAGCTTAATTTCAATTCCTGGAAAATGCTGGATGTGAGAATCGGTTAAGCTGTTTTCCAGCACCGACATGACAACATGCAGGTGAGGAATAGCAAGCACTGACAAAAACAAATCACATCCAATCAATCTTATTTCCTTCCATAGTAGGTCTTAGATCTTGATTTTAGTAAAGCTTTTGCCATTGTCTCACCTGACACTTTCATAAACTAAGTAAAGAAACATGGTTTAGAAGAAACTGCTATTAGAGAAGCGTACAGCTGGTTGGAAAACCAGACTAAAAGCAGTTATAAATGCTTCACTGTCAAACTGGCGGTACGTATCAAATGAAGTCTGAAGCCATCTGTTTTGTGTCTGGCAGTGTACGGTATTTTCATTAATATCTTTGAAGAAATGAGAGAAGGGAACACTTATTAAATTAGCACAGGACACCATGGAGAACAAGTGCTTTGGAGAACAGGATGAGAATGCAAAACAATCTTGACAAATTGGAGGAATGCTGGGGAAAACAAACGCCATTGAGCAGGGACAAAGCAGAGCTCTGCAGTTGCGTAGGCGTCGTCAAGTACTAAAAGACGGCTGGGAAACAACCAGCACAGCAGCAGTTCTGCAGAAGATCTAGGGATGACAGCTCAACATGAATGAGCACGGTCATGCTGCAGTAAAAAATGAAAGTGCTATAATGAGGTGTACAAACAGAAGTTCAATCTGTAAGAAACAGGAAATAATTCTTCCCCAGTTGTCTGTGCTGTGAGGACTTCATTTGAACTGTGCAGTTTTGGCCACTGCAGTTCAGGGAGATAGTAAGCTTATCGCAGAAAGTGGGAAGGAGAGCAATTGCAGTCAGAGGTCCAGAAAAGGTGCCAAGGGAAAGGCTGAACAGTCAAGACCTGAAAAAATCATTGATAAGATTTTTTTTATGAAAGTGTAGAGGCGAGGAAGACATAGTGGTGGTCATCTTACAAATTAGGAAGGGAGTAACTTCATTCCCAACTCCATTTGGGGTACTAGAGTAACAGCCTTAAGTTAGAGCAGAGGAGCTACCCTAAAAATACCTTTCAAGAGCAAGGACAGGCAAGCACTGCAGTGGGTTGCCCAGAGAGCTGTAGAGTTCCCAGTGTTCTGAGAGTGCAAAAATCATTAGTCAGTTGGTCCTGCCTGGGGCCTGGGGAGGAGCAGATAGGCAGCAATCCTGCCAGCCCCACCTCTTAAAATTTCCAGGACTAGATAAGCTTGAGGATTCAACTCACAGCCTTTAACCAAACAACTCAAACACGGGAAGCCATTCCATGCTGAGGACAACTGAACCAAGCACAGTAATCGTATCTTTAGTTAATGAAATAGCTTTGATTAGAAAAAGAGGGCAATGGGAAGATATAAAACCAGCATGAATTGATTCAGCTTAATAAAATGAGGTGGTGTTATAATTTCCTTGGAGCCTACTTCGTGTTGTTCCACTAACTGAAGTGACATCTCATCGCAAGCTTTTGGGAATCTGCTGTTAAGGGTTTCCTCTTGCAGCTTATAGAGCGATGCTGTAGCTATGCATAAATATCCCCAAACTCACACTTTCTCCTCTCTTACCTCGATTGTAACCTCCTCTCTAATCTCCTGGTCTGTCAAATGCTTCCTGTTGGCTGCTGTAGACATCCTTGCCTGTGCCTCAGTGCATCTTTTAGCAGTGACAGCCACAACTAACACAGCTTCCTGCCTTCCCTCGGGTACCTAGAAATGCAGCTCTGTCATCTTTCTGTTCATGTTTCACCTGCCCCTTGAAGTCCTCCAGGCTTTTATATCATGCAGGCTTGTGTCCCTCTCTACTCATTAACCTCTTCCCCTCTAGCCTCATCTCTTCTCTTTGCTACATTAGACTTCTGCACTTCATCACATCAAGTCTGCAGCAGATGTTTCCCTGGCTGCCCACAGACCTAGCACTCAGTACAAGAAAGGGAAACTCCACCTCAGTTGAAGTGAAATGCAAAGAGGGAACTCTGGTAGTCCTCAGCAATCTCATCTGAATCCTATCTCGAGTCCAGAGGTATTTCCTTTCTCTCTTCATGAGATTCATTCACTTCTCTTTTCTCATGACCCAGTCTCCTACTTGTGCAGCAGAACTCATGGCTCAGATGGTGCCTTCTGACCTCAAATGCCTGAAGGTCAACTAAGAGTGGGGGCTCATGGCAGAAGTAAGAGCACAGCATGTTTTTAAAGAAATGCCTTGGATATGCACATACGCTGCCATAAAACATAGTGGCTTGGCTATGTTCATTTGTTTTAGCACTTGTCTCCTTGCTAACTCTGTGTACTGCTCTGACATGAAGTTCACTGATGCACTGTCACAGCGACATAGTTATGTATGTCAGACACAGAAAACACTGCCTAGCCATATTTTCGTTAGACGAGATGTCACACATGTGCCATGTGTTAGTGTGGCTGACGGCATCTCCCTGGAGCTGGGTTTCCTCACGTCAGCAGGGGACTGGGCTGGTAGTGGGCCTGGACCAGCAGATATGCAGGGACATGGACAAGGAGCATCTTGTAAGGTTGATCTTCCAGGGGGGATTAGGATCCAATTCATTATACAGCAACTGTGCTGTATAGTACTGCAACAGTCTACTGTGCAGCTCTATGTCTGTAGAGGTGGATGTAGATGCGAGATGTAGCTTGGAGCACGCTCATGTGAAGGTGAGGGTAGATCTCATCATTTTGTGGGGATGGTACTTGTCTCTAACCACACACAAAGGACATTTCATCTTTCCTCCCAGCTCATCCACTTCCCCTCCCAAAAGGGACATGAAAAGAAACCAAACAAGAAGAGCAGCCAATAGAAACTATCACATGTTTGGGGAAAGCTTGCAGTACAAATATTTCAAACCAGAACTGCCTGAGATGACATTACAAGCAAAATAGACAAAACCTACATATTGCAATGGAAATGACAAAGCAGGGAAATTGTTGCAGACGCAGCACAAATGGACTCTAGCTGCAGATTACACAGATTAGCAGAGCATTACAAATTGTACAAAGGAAACACTCATTTTTTCTTTTCAGTATTAATAAAAGACACCTGAAATCAGCAGTACCAATGATTCCCTTTGTGAATTTCAGGCAATACGTTGGACAGCCACATGTTTCTTGCTGGCATCAAGCAGCTTTGCTTTTACAGCAAGAGGAGAAAAGAATTCCATCAACGTCAGGGGCACCGTGCAGCCATCTCTCTGTACTCATTCCTGAAATGATCTGAAATCTAACAGAAGGCATTTCATTGACAACTACCGCTTTCATATATTTTCAGCACTTCTCAGAAGGAGCTGGTTCAGGACCTCTTCCAGAGAGACCTGTTCATCAGCCCACCCCAAATGACCATCGGAGGCTCTGCAGTGATGCCCACTTCCAGGGCTGCAGGCCCCCTGGGCAAGAGGCCACCTGTGGCCAAGAGCTCAGGCAGGAAAGCCAGGGCAGGTGATCGGGAGGCAGCTCAGAGGCTGGCAGCCTCCACAGCTGCTTGTGCTGCTTGGAGCCTTGTGGCTGCCTGTGTGCCAGCCTCAAGCGAGAGTCTGGAGAATGGGGCAATGCGCCCTGCAGTAATTTCTGCAGTGTCGCGGGCCAGGAAGCACCAGCAGAAGGGATGTTATGACAGTGCAAACAGCTACCTCCGCTGCAGGCATGATAGGAAGTGACAGTGCAAACAGAAATGTAACCTGTCAATGCCACAGCTACATGCTTGGGTAGATGAGCTTGTCGTTTAACCAAGAACAGTGCCGCAGCTCCCTGCTCCCCAGTGCCTGAAGGCATCTGCACACAAGAAATCCACCCCAAAGCTCCAACCTCTCCATATGAGTAAGGCTAAGGGACAATGTTTCTGCTTCCTGGCATCAGTCTCTGTGTGTGCATGTCAGCACTAATTACAGCCAGCAGGATGGGGCGTTTGAGATGTAAAACCCTTCAGCGCCAGCACGGGCCTTGCAGTGCTACAGTGGAAAATATTAAGAGAGGATTACCAGAAGCCCCAGAAGAAATAAAATCACAGTAAAAGGAAATTATACTGAGGAGCACAACATTTGACTTACAACTGTTGTGGTCTGAAACATAAATCCACACAGTACCAAGTGTCTGGAAAACTGTACGCCAACTGTAATGAAAATAATCATTTTGCTAAAGTATCCTTTACTAAGGGCAACACTAACAGACATGTGTTGATTAAGGCAAAATCTATGGATGCTGGCCCAGTGCTGGAAGGGCTTCTAAGATGAGTGCTAGTTCTGTGCACATGAATGCGGCGTTTGAGGTGGCAAGCCCTGCAAGGGTGAGACCCAATATACCTCTGCCTCTGGGGAGAAGAGGAAAATGTGCCTTGCTTCTGCCATGAGACTGATGGAGAAGGGATTGCTAAGCTTCATCCTCCCTTCTGCATGCTGCTGGGGCATCCAGATGACAGCAGATCCAGCTAGGGGGTGCAAATGTGTGAGGCAGAAGGCACTGGATAAGAGATGGTTTTGGAGTCCACTGGGGAGACAAGAAGTGGAAAATGATGAAAATAGAAGCCAAGTCTGAGGGATGTGGGGAAAGACAAGGAATAACAAGTTCCAGAAAATGAGAGAAAAAAATCAGGGGATGAAAAGAAGATGGAGGAAGCAAGGAAAAAGATATCTAGAAAAAGGAGTGAGGAAAATGGGGAGACAGAAGCAGCTGAAAGCAGAAACATCAAAGATAAAGGCAATTTATATTCAGGCTCTTTGGAGAAGAAGCCATTTTTGTTATCTATGACTAACAAGGTCCTGGTATTTACTAGGTATAGACATAAAAGGGTTGTAGAAGAATAAGACAAAGGGTTAAACATGTACAAGCCGGAGGAAAGGAAAACTCAGATCCGAAAAGGAAGGGAAAAGATAGCAAGGGAGGGTCATATTAAAACAGGCTGAGTTGTCTTCTAATGTTTGGTAAAGCTACACTCTACAGATGCTAGCAATTTAAGAGGCACAAAAACTTGGATTAGTACAAAATTCTGTGGAAATGGAGAGCATTTTGAAGGCAGGAGATATGGCTTGCAAGACAGGCACCCCACGTCCCAGGAGGTGACTGCAACCACCTCTTCCGGAGCCAGGCCTGCTCAAGTATGGCCAGCAGAGCACCAACGAGGAGTATGCATCTGCCAGGAGGCCATATCCTGCAGAGGTATGAGGCCATAAAAAACAGAGGCTATCCCAGCAGGGCTGACCAGCACTCATACAGAGCTGAAGCTGGGATCCAGCTCCTACCAGTGCCAAGCCTGAGCAGTCCAGCCGTGGCCTGGCAACACCAGGGCTGCTCCAACCATGGCAGCCTGTGAACAGGAGCCTGCCACAGACATGAGAACAAAGCACCTTGGCCCATCATGATGAGGGCAGCATCCACAGGTGGACACGGGTGGTGGAGGAGGACCCTTGAGCTGGGAAGGGTGACACACGTCTTTTGTACTGCGTCCACCTTGTCAGCACCATGACAGCAGCTGGTGTGGTGGGCTCCACTTGCAGGCCACCTCCAAATCAAAAGGCAGTATAAAGACAACATTGATGACCATGAAGTCAAACACCAGACCAGAATGCTCAAGTGGTTCAAATGCACTGAAGCCACATAATAACCAAGTGATTGAAACAGAAAGGGAGTACGTATGAATGTGACCAAAGAAGGTAAAAAAATGTTTTTGAGTGCTGTTTGTTGCAGATGAAGGAAACTCTATTAGGCAACCGAGCTAGTTAAGAACACACACAACTTTACATGTACACTGGGAAGGAGTGTGGTCTGGGCACTGTCACAAGTTCAAGAAAGAACTCTCTCATGTATTTCCCAGGAGCCTGGATGGTTACTTCATGTGTGAGAACATCAGGCTGCAACCTGCAGGAAAGGAGAGGGCACAAGGGAGCCAGATGGCTGAGTGACCTCTGATGCTGTTCCCAGAAGAAGCAGGAGCAGGCAAGGAAGGATCTGGTGGCTGGAAGGAAAAGTGAGGCCTAGGCAGGTCCCTCTATGTTCTGGGTCTCCGCTGTTCCGTCTCCCACCAGCCTCCTTCTCTCCTCCAAGCCAGCTTCCCACTGCACCAGACTGCCCTACTCCCACTCCCCCACCATATCATTCACCACAGATGCAGTTTTCCAACACTGGTAAGAAACAGAAGTATCAGCATAGCATATGCATGTGCTTGCTGAGGGACTGGAGCAGAAATCTTCCCACTGCTTAGTAGCATCTCCAGCCGTTGCCTTGCTCTGCCTTCCCAGTCTGCCACATTCTTTATGTCCCACGTGGCTGCTTTGGCACAGCTCAGTTGAGTGTGGGGAGCTGCAATGGCCTGTGGAGGCAATGGTGGCTCATACTGGCTCTCCAGCCAAGAAAGACAGGGGATGCCCAATAAGCAGATGCCACTGACCCCAACAAGTGAGTACTACTCTGGACACCATGACTGCCATGAAGCCTCTATGTCTGTCTTCCACACAGAGACTGTGCATGACTGATGTAGTACACAGGGTCTCAAGCAGTAGTGGGTTTCCCCACACAGGCACTCCCCTCCATCTCTCTACAGAGCAGGAGGCCAGTTTCTAATGTCTCCCCTTCAATTCAAATCTTTGTTTATGAAACTGTAGGAAAACCCTGAAGGCAACGAATTGAGACTGACACTAGGGAGAGAGTTACCCATTCCCATGGCTGGCAGTTTTCCCCACCAGCCTACACAGCATCAAAGCAGCTCTGTAAGGCTCAGCACAGACCCCCGGCCTGTCCTGCAGGTGGTGGAAACTTGTAGTATATAGTGTAAAAATGCCTACAGGAAGGTGTTTGTGACAGGAACAATGGCTAGTGCATATACCTGCCCCAAGGCAGGTTCTGTTGTTCCTCCACTGCTGAAGTGATGTAACACTGGTTTTGTTACAGTGCTGGAATCCGGCAGTGTTTTGCATCTGGAAGGCTGTATCGACACCCACCTGTGAGACACCAGTCCCTGAAGACTGGGGTTCTGCTTTGGTTTTGCAGATACTGATGATAGTGCAAGAAAATGGACAGGGAAAAGAACAGGAGATAAAAGGCAGTCGAAGCACTGCTGAAAAATAGCAGATAGTTGTAACTCCTCAGACTAACCTTCAGTGTCAGAGGAGTCGATGCCTCTATTTTGAAAGGATGAGCCATTTTGCGGGTATAACAGCAATGCACTTCATAATCCCTTCCATATTTGGCTTTATTGGCTTATTGTGCAGAGCTATTAGAATCAGGATCATCTCTTATGAAGCTGTTAATGGGATGCAAATTGCATGAAAGATTTCTCTGCATCAATAGAAAACAACCTACTAATAAGTTATTGCATAAAAATCTGCATAAAAATCTGCTGCAAAAGAAATACTTTGAAAGAAGCAAAAATCCTGTGTGACCAAAGAAGAAATATGCTTTACAAAGTGCAAATGAGTATTGGTTTTAGAGGTAAAGGTGACCTACCTCAGAGCTGCCTAGATCCCAAAGAACAGATGTGCCCTAGCTACCCAGGTATAGTGAAACAGTGCTTCACACAACATCATGGCTAGAGCCAGGTAAAAAAAGTGTGATGAATGTTTTATGCCCTGAAAGATGCACATTCAGGCTGACCAAGCCTGCATCTGTGCTGAATTCAGCAAAGAGCTGTGGCCAAAAGATGTACATTTGAATAAAATGAAAACTCTAAGCAGCTTGCTGTATGTGAAGCACTCCTACTTTTCATGCTGACATGATGTTTGGAGGCTAGAATTGGACTTTCGGTAAGGTAGAAACACCTAAAACCAGCATGAAGTGTTGATCAGTAAGTTAAGAGAAATATTGTGCTGAGTCTGTCACATTGCTTTGCTGTTTGTTTTTCCTTTTTGGTGTTGACATCAATGTGACTGTGATTTCAGCTGTGGTTTCCAGTTAGCACTGCAGCATGCCTGTGGCTGGAAGGAGTTTTTTGCTGCTGTTCAGCCCATGCCACCTAGCACAGCCACGGGGCACCGCTGCTTCGCCCACGTGGCATACACCCTGCTCCCACGAGCAGCAGAGCCTCCAGCACTGTCATATACCGTCAGTCTCCCACATTATGCCACAGAAATATTCTTTGGTCTTCTGTTTAATGTCCAGCACCAGAGCACCAGACCACGCAGCACCCTGTGACCTGTCCCAGTAGAACTGAGCTGCCCTGGGTACACCCACTCTACAAAGCCTAGAGGACAGAAGAGAAAAGCCGCGTTGCTGGGATTCCTTTCTCCGCCCAAATTCCCATGTGCAATGGGAGCCAGGGGACTGCAGCCTGGGATGCTGCTCTGTCTCAAGCCCAAAGGGCCAGGCTTCTCCCAAAATAACATCCACCTCTTGCTTTGCCGCCTGCTGGGCTCAGCTGATGCACATGGAGAAGCCTAAATAAAGAAACGCAGAGCTCAGAGCCCAGGTTTTTCCTCTCCGCTATCTGCATTCTTTTGCATTCATTAAAAAACAAACAAACCTGTTTCCTGATAGCAGGGAGGAAAATCACAGGGTCGTGGTTTTTTTCTTTCACTTGCAATGGCTCAGATACTCTAGGGAGAAACACCTCTATGGGATCTACGCATGGAGATGAGAGTGGCTGATAACAGACATCAGAACAAGCAACAAATGTCTCCATCCCTCAGGGGTGGGAGGAGGGAGAGGAATGGGAAAAGCAAAAAGCGTGGGCATTGCTCTATCAACCAGATGCCAGAGAGGGAACTGGACTATTCCCAGTCTCGCTCAGAGACCTGTCAGGGGTGGCATCGATCGGAAGGGAGGAGGAACATGGCCTTGTATTTTTGCAGCAAGGACTGACTCTCTGAAGGAGAGCTAAAAGAAACAACAGCTTCCCGATGAGCACAGAAATTGAGAGAAAACGGTAGAAAACATCTCCAGATTACAGGAGTATAAAGATAGCCCTGGAAGCGGCCGCGCTCCTTGGCGCAGAGTCTCCAGTGCCGGGAAGTGCCTCACATCCTGTTCTTTGTATTGTTCTCCCAACTTGTCTGGTGGCTGGGAAAGTTTCTTCCAGCAATTTACCCCGTCCTCACCCTGCAGCTGGCCGGCCTGCTACTATTGATTCACTTCCCCAGGCATTTCTCTTACTGTCATGCTCTTGTGGCATCAAAGCAGCCTCTGCGCCCGGGGAGGGAGGCGGTCACAGCCCTCACTGCCAGAGGAAACTTTTCCTGCATACCAACATTTTTTAACGCAGGGAATAGCAGCCACAGGAGTGTGGGTAAATGAATGCTCAGCTGAGGGACAGGTGGATTTAGGAGGCATTACTACTGCTTTATGTGAGAGGAGATGCGTTTCAGTGCCCAGCGCTGCTCCATTATATATAAGGCTGCTTTCTCTGCCTCTCAGCACAAAATCAAACTCGCAGCACAAAGAGCCATGGGTTTAGATATATAATTGGATCAAATTGTGTGTAATGACCTTGTCTGGTCTATTGTGCCTTTGTTTTCCACTGCAGCTTGGACCAGAGCAGGTACCATGTTTACACTGCAGTCAGGGTGACCTGACTCCCAGCCATCCTGGATTCATTCTTCGGCGAATGGAAAGAGTTTCTTTGCTCTGGAAAGAGTGGGTCCTTTTGGAGAGGGCTGCTGTCCAGCCTCAGGCTGGCCGTGCCAGTGCTCAACAACCCTTCTGGCTGTGTGCTCTGTGCTCAGCCCTGCAGAACAAGGCTGCAGAGAGCTGTGGATCATTGCTCATGTATTGAGATGAGTATGGGTGATGGGTTGGAGGACCGGAGGGTTCACGAGAGCGGTATGCAAGCACAGAGCTTGAACCCCAAGGTTACAATTAAATCTCACCTGAGGCTGGCTGCTTAAGTAAAGCAAGTCGTGTTTAACCGCAGGAAAGAACATCATGTAATGGAAATCTAATTGTGTTGAACAGTACCCAACGTAAAGGTTATGGCTTATGGATTAACAGCAGGAACTTACGCCATGAACTTGGAAGTCATTTGGAACTAGTAGAAGGGGAAAAGGGCACACTGGTGATTAATGATTTTGGGTGCCCATGGGATGCAGCTATGTCAAGACAAGCATGCTCCCAGGATGCACTGGAAAGAATGTCCAGCAGAGGAGGTGAAATACCAAAGCCAAAGCATGGCTCACTGGCATACAGTGGAACTGGCCCATGTGATGTGACTGCCATCCCCAGGAAGCAGCCTCAGGGATGTTTACATGCACAGGAACATGCTAGGATGCTGGGGCCATGGGTGGCCTCCCAGAGGGCCAGAAAGAAGCATCACCATTTTGTCATTGTGTAAGGGGAGAGCTACCTGAGCTGAATAACAGTTTTCTGTATGTCACAAGAGAAGCTGGACTTGCTCACAGCTGTGATGCAAAAGGTTTCTCTTGGGCAGAGCAGTTCTGATGCAGCCCAACAGTCAGAGCACAGGTACAAAATCCATAGCGAGCTTCGTGACAGGCAGGTCAGACCAGGACAAGAGCACTGCGAGGCAGTGTGTGATGGGAGAAGCCATCCTCCTCCTGTGAGACTAGGGAAAAAAAACAGAATCTGAATGGAAAATGTGCATAGCCATTTGAGCCGGTAAAGAAAATTTCCCTGCTAATGTGCCACGGGAACTCTTCAAGCACTAGCAGTAGCCAGCCTTTGATCTCATGTCTTTAATGCACTCCATAAAAGATACAATGGCTCCAAATCCTCTCTTGCGTTATTGCTTGCTTGGCTTAAAGGCACGCAGCACTGCCAAGGGCATCTCCTGATGGCTACGAGAGAAAAGGAAGAGTGAAAGAAAATGAACGATTTCATGGCAAAGTCCATCAAGTGCTGCAGTGGGCAGGCAGGGTGCAGGCAGAGCGCAGAGGTGACCTTGTGTGGCACATTTGAAAACACCAGATGCCACCACACATCCCACTGCGCCGGCTTCACACTCCCTTCTTTGTCACAGCTCGACACATCCCCTACAGCACGATAGAAACTGTAAGTAATTTAAAAGCACAACTAATTACCTCAGAGAGCTGTTTAAGTACCCAAACCTACAGCAGCCACAGGACACTTTCCAATGCTACAGGCATCCAGAAGTGTAATTCAGAGCAAACCATATCACTGGAGGAGGCCTGTGAGCACACGGTGCCAAGGGGAACCTGCACATTTAGGATTTGTTGCTACAGCCGCCGGGGCGCAGAGCAAGGAGCCTGCATCTCCAAAGAGCAGAAAGCCAGTTGCTGCCTCAGCCTCCTGATAACCCAAGGAAGAGGCCACATCTGCGCAGCTTTTAAAAAATGTCGCCAGTGCTCCATTTTGCGGGAACCGGGAGGCAGCAGGGAGAGGCGAGAGCCAGGGGCCATGAGAGGGGCATGGCAGCCAGCACAGCCTGCAGTGCCTCCTGCCAGCAGCCCCTGCGTGGGGAGGTAAGCGCCAGCAGTCCCCACAATCGGCGTCTTGTGTCAGACGTGTGAGAAAACTCTCCCTTTCCTGTCGCACGCTGCTGCCGCCACAGCTGCAGGCCCCCTCAGACCTGAATAGACAGAGCCGCGCTGCTGCCAAGGAGCATCCAGATGTGTGCGGGGTGACTCAGGATTTACTGGCACTTCATACGCGAGATCAGATTCAGGCCAGGACGGTGCTGTTTGGTAAATTAGCTTTTTACAATCTAATTTCCTTACTTTAGCTCTTTTTTCCCCCAGCATCTTGAAAGGAAAGAAAAAAGTAATCCAAGATGCCAACGTCTCAGACCGCTTTAAAGGGCCTCTGTGAGGTGTCTGCTCTCCGTCCCGCCTTCCTCACTGCAAAATTTCCCCAACACCGTGATTTAATGCACACACCACAACAAGCTGGCAGTTATACCAGTATTCATGCAAGGTGACTGCAAAGATGCTGCCCCACGAGCAGAATAAGGTCCTCTTTAGCAAAGAGGTCTCTGTGCAAGCTCAGAGATGAGCAATAACTATGCGGCTTTTCCAGGGGACTGACTGGCAGTATTCACATGTAACGAGAGGCCCTGGCTAAGCTATGGAAGGCAGCTTCAGGAGAGCACCAGAGTGTGGCTTTTTGACCGAAGGCACACTGCATCTGTCCGGTTTACTGGTCTTCTGATGTAGACCTAGCTTGGAGGGTTGTGGGATTCTCCCGTGAAGTGAGATTTTTATAGCACAGCCATATTTTGCAATAAGCCTCCAGCCTGCCTAGGATGCCCCTGTCAAGTTCCATTTTTCAGGCTCTTTGTGCAAAAATGATACTTAATGGAGGAGCCTCACTGGTGTGTGCTCAGGCAAGGGGGAAAGAAGACGCAACATGCAATCCATAAATAGAGACACTTTAGAGGCTCTTTAAACATTCACGCTTTTTGCATAATTGATGACTTTCCATAATAGATATGGATGATAAACAGCCTTAAATAAAATGAAAATTTATCAGTGTCACATCATTTATCAGCATTATGTTAAATTGGAAAGTATGGGGAAAATATTACCACATACTCAAATGAAATCAGTGAAAGGGAGAATAATTTGGGGGCTGCATCATTGCATTCAGCAAGGTTTTTAATGAGAGCCAACAGCTAAGAAGCTGCACTAAGTCATGGGAGACAGAGGTAGGATTTGGAGTATCCAAATACAAATGCTTGGGCTCAAAGAGAGCAAGGGAATAGATGAAATGTAAGGTCCAAGCAGCCCCTCAGACCTTAATATCTGTCAGCATGTTCACCCTGTGGGCTGTGCTGTGAAGGGTGAGGGGGAACAGAGGGCAGGCTCATTCATATCCACAGTATGACACTGTATATCCACAGCGGGTCATCAGGAGCCATCTCTGTGGCTTTGAAGGGCCAAAAGCACGTCTGTTCTCCAGCCTGGGTCACACCACTTAGGGCACACCTTCTCTATATAGATACCTGCAGCTAACCAAATCCTACTGTGCTGTGGGGGACATGGACACTTTCAGCAAGAGTTTGGTCCCACTTAGCATATAAGTGAAACATGCTTTGTGGGATGACTGCCCCTGCTCATGCCCTGCAAGCAGAACTAGGACAATCAGCTTGGACTGCTATGACTTTCAAACTTCTGCGATCAACTTGGATGAATCCCACCTCTGGGAAAGGCAGGGCTTTTTCAAGGGATTTTAACTCACTCCAAATTACTTCAAAGTGTGAAGGCTCCCGTGTCAGGGAAGGAAGCAAAGTTTCTTCATGATGATGGCAATAGGTGTCATGAGGCACTTCAACTTCTTCAACACAAACTGATGAGGAATCTTCCATGCCCTGCAACTTCTCATTCCCCATGATTTTTCAAAAATAATTGACAGAGGCTGAGAAGGTCAGTGTATTCTCTCAGGGTCCACCCTACCGCAGTATGCTTGTGTAGATAGGTTTGATTTTTCCAAGTATTCCCCTATCAACTCTTTGCTATCTGTGTTGACAAGGTCAGTGAAAAGACAGACCAAACAAACAAACAAAACAGAAACAACAAAAAAAGAAAATTCAGTGTTTTTTACTTGCCTGCAGCATTTTTAAACCTGTGGATGGAAAGCAAGGCTTTCTTGTCACTTGGAATACACACTGTGCTTGTGAAGTGAGAGGTAAGTGCTTCCTACAGCCAAAGACCAGACAGCTTGCAAGAGGCTAGCCAGTGAGCTGCTTCTTCAGGACCTGCCAGGAAGAGAGGCTTGCTTCAGGCTGCTGGACAAGTCTGCTGTTGGGACCGCTCTTCCCCTTTGACTTTGGCAGAGTTATTTTGGCTTGCACAAGGCTCAGAGCTGGGATCCTCTGCTAAGGCCAGCAGTGGCACCTACTTACCAGCCCCAGCACGAGATGAAGCTGGGGTCACCAGAAGATAAGTGATTTATACCTGTGGTGAGCTGGAGCTACCAGCAGTCAGTACAGCTTGAACAGAGAGCGAGGCAACCCAGAGAAACTTCTGCCGCTCTCAGTGTCCCTTTTTTTTTTCTTTCTTAAATTTGCAAAGCCTGTTCCTGATCCCTGTTGGACTTTGCTGCTCCTCCTGCAGCCCATGAGGCATCCTGCTGACTGCACTGTGGTGGGATCAGTGCCAGCAGGTCCTCAGGCAGGGCTGGGGCCAGGAGGACAAAGCAGTTAGTCCAGCAGGCCTGGCTCCCAGCAACAGCGCAGGGCTCTTGTGCAATCTTCCTTGAAACAAGTTCAACTTGGCTGGGAGCGAAGCATTTGCGCATGGCCTGGAAGCTGGATCAAGCACTATAAACAAAAGGAAACAAAAAGAGGGAGAGCGCGGTGTCCTGCTGCGAGGGTTTTGGCCAGAGGAGCAGCATCTGACCCTGGCCAAGCCGTGCTAAGACACAAGGGCCTAGAAGATGAGGAGATGTGGCATGGCGGGAACTGGGGCTCAGACTGCTTCTGGGTAGGGGGACCACAGGTGGGAGAGCTCAGGGCCCATTGTGGAGCATTCTGCACCAAAGAGCTGCAAGTGCAGGGATGCAGAGCATGGGAACTGGGTGAGGAGGCAAGGAGAGACTCAGAATATGGCCACAGAAATGCATCCTCCAAGGCAAATCCAAGCTGGCTGGTGGAGAACAGGGACCTCCTGCACCTTCACACAAGGTGCTGAGGAGGACACCAGGTGGGATCCAGCTGCAGGTTGCAGCTTCCATGAAGCACAGGGGATGTTTGGGCCATTCATGTAAAAGAATGAAGCTGCTGCCTGTTAGGTGCTCTCGCAAGTGAAACTTGGGCCTGCCCAGTTATTCTGATGGCACAAGAAGCCCTTGTACCACCCATCTCACGCACCCGGGCACCAGGCATCCTCCAAGTGGTGCTGGTGAGGGGCAAGGCTGCGCTCACCCAGGCCTGGCAGTTTGCCATTCTGGAGCTGCACAGAGAAGTTTCTACACCCAAACCTCTTGCCTGACCCTTTGCAGGGACTGTGGCCAAGGAAAAGGCTCTGTGTGGCCAGGGTGTTTCTGTGCCTCAGCAGTCCTTCTTGGCCAGGACAGCCCCTGTGGGCCTTTAGTAGTCAGCGTTAAATAGAGCATCCCTCCAGCTGCACTATTCCGTGCCAGTTGCTGAGCTCAGGCTCACTGGCCCAGAGCTGGAGAACCACAGAACTGTCACGGAGCAACCACCGCCTCTCCGTAGCTTGGTCAAAGCGGCTGGGCACACGTTGGGCCTGCATGTCCTGCAGGGCCTCACCCCACACTGGGAGGGCCCCTGCACCCCGAGGTGCTTTGGAGCCTGGGTGGCTGAGGGCAGCAGAGGGGACAGCAGGCCACCACAGCTGGGGTGTTTGGAGGCAGATCCACAGCTGGAGAAGGCCTGCTGGAGCCAAACAGGGCAAGGTGCACTTCTGAACAGCAAGTGCATTAGATAGTGTTGGAGTCTCCCAAAGGAAGCCCCATCAGTTGAATCATTGGAAACCAGGCTGGACAAAATGCTGGATAACATCCAGGAAAGGATAACTCCTCATCAGCAAGGAGAGAGATGAAAAAGATGAATACCTAGGCCTCTTCCATCTCCATGAATCTATCTAATGCACTCACATGTTTTTTTTTTCAGTGCCTTAAAAAAAATGTAAGTGCCTTTCCTGTGCCATCAGCGCATCTTAGCACAGAGCAGGGATGGACAGGAGCCCAGCAGGGGAGCACGCTGCCATCCCCTTTGGCACAAAAGCAGGGAGCTGGGCAGCTGTTGCCTCACTCTGCAGCCCCACAAGCAGGCAGGGTAGAGGGCAGCGTCCCACCTTTCCAACCTAGGCAGGGAGGCAAACCCACTGCCAGGCTGACCAAAGGTCTTACCAATGGCAGGAGACCAGAGCTCTGCTTTGCCCCATTTTTCCCAGGAAATCCCAGTGCCCCTGGAATTCATTTCCCAGGAAGGCACCCCTCCAGCTTACCCCCTGCCCAGGGCATCTGCAAGCACCCTACCCTGGGAAGCACACAGGGCAGTTTCTATCCTGGGAAAACTGCTCACAGCTTCTTTCCTGACAGCTGATTCTGTAATTATTTGGTTGCAATTAATTGCTAATTAATTTCTGAGTTCTGTTATATGCAGGTGAGAAGGGGGGGGCATGGCTGCTGGCAGGAAGCCTGCCGCCTGGTAGAAGCATGCACCTCCACACAGGGAAGGGAGCTACCGAACGATGTAGGCCATTGCCTGGTTAACCGTTAACAACTCATAAAATCCCAGGTCCCTGCACAACAGGCAGAGTCCTCCCAGGGCTGTTAGAAAATCCTATTTCTCGCCAGTTATGAAACAGAGGTTTTGATGTGCTGCCAACTTCGATGTGGAGCTCTGGGAGCAGAACACTTGCTGCACTGCAAGCCTCTTACATAAAGCTCTTCTAGCAGCCCCTGCTTGTCATTCCATGTCCCTCTGACCATCCATGCACCAGAAAGCCTGAGTGACCCAACATAGAGCCAGAGCAGCCAGCTGTCCTCATGCACCCAGAGCTCTTCGTGGCCAAAAGCAGAAGCAGACAAGGGTTGCGTGCACCAGCATGGCTGCCGGCAGCTGGGTCTACCCCAAGAGCCAGCAGGCACACCTGTGTGCGCAGCTCCCAGAGTGGGAGCTTTCCACCACTGACTCATCCCTCATGCAGAGCACACGATCCCTGCCAGGCTGCTTCCAGGGCTTGCTTGGGTGCAGTGATAAGAGGAAGCACGCATCGCATCCTGCAGTCCATGCCAAGGGAAACAGGAGTGCTGAGGCTGAGGAAGCAGGCCTGGGGAGAGGGGACGTGGTGGGAGGTGGGCCATGGTGGGAGGCAGTGGGAAGGATGGGAGGGATGGGAGGGATGGGTCGGCTGCTGCCCAGATTCCCCAGAGGTGACACTCCTAGGGCTCCCGCAGTGCTGGGGAGCAGAGCATTGCTGTGCTGTTCAGCTGGCAAAGAGACACAGTGAAGAGAGGAAAATGCCCCACAGATGTCTAGAAGCAAAAAAAAAAAAAACTCAACAACTGGTCTGTGAGGGATGAAATGCAGTCTCTCACCACTATGGCCAGCAGCAACTAACAGCACTCCCAAGCCCAGCAGTTTGCCAGCAGAGCAGCAAGCAGGGCAGGCATGACCCCGCAGAGTCTAGGGCCTCACAGTGGGCAGGGTGGGGGTCCTGGCACCCCCGCAGCCCCAGGTCATTTTGGGGTACCGGGGGTGTTCCCTGCTCCTGGGCCCTTTAAAAGGGTGCCCATGCCAAGGCGATTTCTCGGTGAAGTTTCATAAGGAAGCACATGACGAGGGCAGTTGGAAACCACAGCTCTGCAAGCGCTGATTACAGCCTACTGAGGAAAATGAGATTTTTATCTTGCAGGAATTCAATTATGAAAAAGAAAAAAAAAATACAGCGCATCTGGCTTCATCCGCCTGAGCTTGCTGCACTTTGGGGGTTTTCATTTAACATTACCTAAAACATTGTGCTCTGTGCCGTGTGTGCATTTTTCTTTTTTCCTGTTTAAAAAAAAAAAAATACAACAACAACAACAACAAAAAAAAACAACAAAGTCACCCTGCTGGCAGCTGAATGCAGCAGGGATGATGTCATTGGAACAGTTGGAGGAGAAAAGAGAAAAACAAGTCTGTGTGTGCTAATCCTGTTTGCTGCCCTGAAGGGGATGGAAGGCGGCCAAGGAGAGGAGTTCTGGGAAGCCATATAGGGGTGCCAAGCCCGCGCTGCCGCCAGCGCGGGGAACTGACATCTTTGTTCTCTGCAGCTGGGCAGCCCGCCAGCGGCCTCATTTCAGCGCTGCGGCATGATTACACTGGACATCTGCCAGCTGAACGCTCTGAGCCCCTTTTCTTCCCCGCGAGCTTTTTTTGCCAAACAGCCAGCAGTTGCCATGGCAGTGGAAAGTAAAGCAAAAAATACTAACGCGCACGTATAGATAGAGGGGGAGATAAAAAACAACAACAACAAAGCAGAGGCACGCCTTGCTCCAGATGTGCCACATGTGCGGATATAAAAAGCAAGCAAAGCTATTAGTCAAAGAGCTGGAGACGGAAAGGGCAGTAAGAGCTGAGAGGTGACGTGAGGATAAGGAGAGGAGTGCCACGGGCATGGCCCCAGCACGGCCAGTGGGCAGTGGTGGGCAACCAGCATTCTCCTCCTGCGCTGAGGGAAGCGGGCTTTAAAAGAGAGCAGCAACATGGTGGCACTTTCACTATTGCCTGCCTGCTCTGCTCTCTTTTATGTTGTGTGTGTTGGAAAAAAAAAAAAAAAAAAACCAGCAGCTGTTTTGAAGATGAGAAAGGGGTTATTTATAAGCTCTGCATAGCAGAGGGAAGCAGGCAGCTGAGATCTGGTTGCTCTGCGAGGTGGAAAATCCTGTTTCAGCCCCTGGCCCAGGCCAAGGCGTGCTATTTCAAGCTGTGCCCCAAACGGTTAACGAGCAACCACCCAGCAGTCCCATGTCTATAATGAGTATTTCATTTAAATAGGCGAGTGCTGCCAGGTCCCGACGGGCAGATTTACACGCAGAATGGGAGAGGTGTGGTCCCAGCTCGCTCTCTTTTTCCACCAAGGGAGGCATGGGGTAGTTTCATTTTACAAGGCTGCTATGTACAAAAAGTTCACTGCCCAGAGAGCTGGAGTTCAGCTGACTATTTATAACAGGATTTCTTCTCCCTGTAATGGCCCTGAAGGGCCAATGGCAGCAGTGCCTGCAGCCAGCCCAAGGAAGCACAGACAGGGCCACGAGCACCAGCTCTGTCCCATCCTGTTGCATCCTTCTCTCCCAGTGCAGCTTTTGGCAGCTCCACAGGTGGCTCAGCCACATGGAGCATGGAGGGCTCAGAAGCCACAGGGATGGGGCTCTCACCTGTCTCCTTGCTGCCTTCCTGCACAGCTACTTGACTACGGTTCACTTGAGTTTCCTATTTGTAAAAATGAGGATGATTTTCCCTACTTCTCTCAGAAATGGGCTAAGCATCTTAAATCATTAATGCCTGCAAAGTGCTTTTAATTTCCTCAGATGGAAGCTCTTACTGATGTGCAAAATATTATTAGGATTATTATTGCTAATAAACAGGAAAGGCAGAGCATTTGTACTTCTTGCTAGGGCTTCAAGCTAGAGCACAGAGCCTGTTCCAGTTTCTGATGGGACTGGAATGGAGGCCTCATACCTAGTGGTCCAGAAGGATGTCCCCAATTTTGCAGAGAAATTGAGGCTCAGAATAAGGTACAGACTTCTTTGGGCATTTTTGCTGAGCTAAGACAAAGTTTAGTTTAGTGGGCATGGTGGTAACGTGTTGACAATTTGACTAGATGATCTCAGAGGTCTTTTCCAACCTTAATGACTCTGTGATTCTAAGAAAAGACTTATCCCTCGACAGCACCCCTGCAGAGTGATGCACCCCCAGGGCCAGAGATGGCCTATGCCAGCCTGGGGCCACCAGGCATTTGTCACCCAGAAAATCATGCAGGGCAAGTTGCTGGTGACTTTGTGAGGTTACATTACAAGCTGCAGGTGGGAAAGCAGCCACCCACTCCCTGGATGCTCTGGTCAGGTGTGTGGGATGCTGCAGAAATTCACCTGAGCGCTCACTGCCTCTCAGCCCCTACCTAAGTGGTAATGACAGGCTATGTGTTGTTTGGTGACAAGTGGATTGTAACCCACCAAAAGCTTTGCCAGCACATTTTAATATATTAGAACCTGGCTGTAAAATAAGAAATTTCAGGGAGGTGGATTAATGTTACTCAGTTCCGTCCAAGTTAATAAAATATGGTCCAAGTTACTGCCAGGCAACTTAATTCATTTTTATTCAAAGTGGCTGGGCTCACTGAGGTTGGCTCAGTGGGAAGCAGAGTCAGCTCTCACTTTGTCAGCTCCTGTGTGTCACCTTCTCAGCTGGCAATAATGGCCATGTCCCCAGGGGGCCCTGAGAGCAATCAGAGTTTTTCCCTATCCAGCAAGGCAGCATGGGCTGGGGACAGGGAGTGGCATTGGGTGGAGCAGGAGAGAGACTGGGCTGGGGCACATGCTGCTATGGATGGCACCAGAGGAGGTCTGCTCGTGGCTATCACTCCTTCATGCCAGACCAGGATGGCAGGGTTGCCACCTTCTCCTGCACCTTCCATTTTGACATCTAACATCACAGCTTCAAGCAGAAGGGACATTTGCCATGGTGCGGCCATGTCTATGACAGTTCCCCATATCCCTGGAATCCTCCAGCTGATTATTTCCCACCTTGTCTTTAGACCCACTTTGATGCTTATGCAATCTGCATGACAGCACTGAAGACTCAGAGGCACTGTGCTGGCTGGCATCAGAACCAGCATGCAGGGGGACTGCTGCCTGTGCTCTGAATCACCATGAGGCTCCAGAGCTTTAAATGGGAAGCAGAGCACGCTGCTGTCTAGATAGACAAATGAAACTTCAACCAGCTCTCTAGCTTTGGAAACAAGCTCTGAATCACTCTGAGGGCAAGGTGCCAGGAGTGGCTCCACTCTAATCCTGGCTCCACCGCTCGCTCGCTGTGTGGCCTTCAGAAAAGCTCCTAGGGGTAAACACTGCTCCTTCCTCCTCCTCCCTGCCAACATCCCGTCTATCCCCATGTCCTCATGCCCCTGCTCAGAGAGCAGCACCCCACTGCTGGCCGTACACTTGGGGGTGGAGGAGAGAAATCCTCAGTCTGTCACAGCATGCTCACAGGCCAAACAGAGCTCTTCTGCTTTCTGCTCCTCTCCCTCTTCCTGGGCCCCCACAGCCAATGCTCCGGGTGAGCAAAATCACCAGAGGTGCTGAGTGGGGAGGCTGGCAACTGCTAAATGAGGTTGCACGTAACAGCTTCTGAGCTCAGACACAAAGGTCCTAGTGCTGCATTCATAAAAGCCCAGCATCCTAGGTAAACAGAACGCATTAATATTTATTTTAAGAAGCTTAGAATCATGATTTAGTACTGAAGAAAGGGCTATTCTTACACTGTGTTAGCAGAGCTTGTTCTAATACAATATTTCCTAACTTCAGACATGGTAACCTAGTAAGCTCCATTACCACGCTAATACTATATAAAAATGATCTTTTATTATAAATCATACCATACACCAAAAAGGATATAAATAGAGCTCCAGTGCGGCATTGGCATGCCTCATATTTCTCTTGGTTCACATTAAATGAGCCACTAAATTACAGTGTCCTTCTTTGTAATATCATCCTCCAAAGCCAAGCATTTGGTGCGTTACACAGGGCTGTTCTAACAAGAGAAATTAGTATGGCTGGTTTAATTCAGCCAGGCCTGCCATGCGTGTTATAGGAGAGGGTGCTAAAACAGGCCAAAATGAGCAATTTCATTGTCCTTTCGAAAACCCCTCACTTGGAACTTGCAGTAAGAGCGGGAACGCACTCAGGGCTGACAGACAGCTCCTGAGGGGCATGGGGTCTGGCCCCCCAAGCCCCAGCAGCAGAGAGGCAGAGGCAAGGATTTGGGTCCCAGCTTTTCCTGCGTCTCGTGTGCAGAAATGGGGTAAGATTTCCTCCACAGGATCAGCGCCTGTTCATAAAGCAGCCAAAGTTTCTCTACAATGGACAGTGCTACAGAAATGTATGGGCTGATTGTCTGCACACCAAAACATACATACAGCACTCATACTGGGGGATCAAGCCTGAAACCTGTCTCTAACAGCGCTATCTAACTGCACTAGAGAAGAAAACCTTCCCACAGTCCTAGTAGCTGTACATGCCTTCAGGGACACTTAAAGTAATTCAGGTCAAAAATGTAGGTTGTTTTATTTAGCAGACAAAGCAGTGGGGAAAGGAAGGAGAGGAAAGGAGGAAACAGGCTGTTGCAAAAATACACTCCCCACAAAGGGCTTTTCAGGATTTCCCCCCAGATTTAGGTGATGTTTCCCTGCAGGCTCATAAGGCCCAAGCTCTGCTGTAGGGCCTGGGCTGCTGCCACAGGGCCTGACTGCACTTGGGCAGCCATTTTGGAACAGCTCCCTCAGAGGGGCTGCCTCTCCTTCTAACGGCAGCCCAGGGGGCACAGTCGGCTGGGAGGCAGCAGGCCCAGCACAAAGCTACTCAAGCATGGGCTCTCGGCAGAGCATGCAGAGCTGGAACACTTCCAGGAGATTTCATGGCAAACTGTCTGCCACAAGGAGATGCATTCCCTTATGCATGTGGAGAGGCTGCAGGCTCTGCTGCCTGTGAGGAGGGCTCGCAAAGCAAACTGTGCCATCCATCATCTGTGAAAACTAAAGGTTTCTATTACCTACAGTACGCTCCACGATGGTGTGAGATAGCGTGAAAATGGCAAGCAGCCTTATGGAAGTGAAATAAAACATCTACAGTGCAGCTCTTGGCACAATACCCCCTCAGAAAAATCCTCAAGCAAATGAGAGTTGTGCAAGTTATGAAACACCCGGCCTTGGCACTGAATTGAGAAAGTGTTGACCCTTTGGCAGGGGGAGTAGGGCCGCTAGTGGGAAGGCAGGAGGGGCATGCAGGAGGCCACAGGCTCCCACCCTCTGTGCCCGCACTGCGGCTTGTGGGGCTGACAAGGAACCATGGAAGGTCAGCAGAGTAGGGACAAAGCGTGGGGACAGCCTCTGTGAGGGAGAAGAGAGCTGGCTGTAGCCAGCCATGGTTTGAGATCTTGCTTTTTTTTGTCCTTTCAGGTAGTCCCAAAGCGGCTTTGCACCTTCCCACCACCCTTGAAAACTCCTGAACTTGCGAGCTTCTCATCTCCACTTGGCCCCCATGCTCATGTAGTGCTGTGCCATCAGAAAGCCATTAATTTTGAGGCACGGGTTTAAAACTGGTCTTGCACAAGAGATACACTAGTAGGTACTGCTGAAGTTGCAACCAGTTCAAACAGGGAACTCTGAAACCTGACTTCTTCAGTGATTCCCTGGGCAGAGCATGGCACGACCTGCCTGTTGTGGACTGCAACCCCAGCTCCCATACAGGCTGGAGAATATCAGCTGGCCCGTGACAGTGATGAAGGACCACAAAGGGAAAATGGGTGGTGTTTGGATCTTGTAATTCAATACAAGACCAACTCTGTCGTTTAAAAAACAGTTACTAAAAAGAAAAAGAAAAGAAAAAGAAGAAAGGATGATGACGTTCCATTTATCATAAGAAGACAGTGATGTGCTTCAATATCTCTGGGTCAAAGGTTAAAATAAAGGACAGTGCTATCATAGTTAAGGTGGGGGTGAGCTAGTGTCTCTCACCAGCCTGATTTTCATCTGTCCTTTAAAATCTACATGCAAAAATGGGAAGTTAGCTACAGCACTGATAAAGATGGTCTGGTCCCAGTGTGGAGTTTCGGGTCAGATTTGAAGTAAATCAAATTTAACACCTTAAAAATAGCAGTGCTCGCCAAAGCCCAAGGACCGTCAATGAATTTTTTCTGCTTTGCAACCAGAAAGACAGGAGAGAGAAGGAACAGGAGAGAGATTAAAACAGCTTTAATTTTAGGACTCTTCTCATCAAGAGGTAATATGTGACACCAAAAACTAGTCCAATTAAAAATGTTTATAACCTAAAGTTGCTTAATTAGCACCTCTAGAAGTTTCCCGACGTTTTTCCTACCAACTTCCCCTCTCCTGATGAGCACAGTCTGAGCTGCCACAGAGGAGGAGTGGCAGGGCTTGGTTAGAGGTGCTCTGGCTGTACCCCACACCTGGATCTCAGTCCCATGGGAATCCATCATCTTCCTAGCAAAATTCTACTGATGGAGGGGCTTAAGGTGCTTCCAGAATGAAACAGTGGCTGAACAGAGCTTAAAGAAGCAAAGCTAACAGCAAGGATAATGCAGTGGGATTTCGGTGCTGGCACCTTTCTGCAGCTGCAAGCCCCCAGCCCACGGGGCTGCAGCAGGTGTGCCCCCATTGCACAGGCACTAGCTGAAGGACTGCCCACTCACAGCCTCTACTCCATGAGCAAAGAGACAAGAGTGAGATCCAACGTGCTTTGTCACTCCAGGCTAAGTGGCCCTTCCAGGCAGCCAGGGGCTTTCCGCAGGCCCCCTGACTTTTTCTGGCTTTCTCCTTTATGCAGTGTTTTCCCCACCAGCATCATGGCACTGCTCACAAGGTGAGTCTGGCTGTAGACTGTTCAACCTGCAGGCAGCACCCATGCCACCTCAGTCCTGGGTTTTCCCCCTGTCCAGGAAGATGAAGAAGAGGCAGAAGCATTCCCCTGCACTCTCCCCCTCCCATCTATTTTACAGCACTTGCAATTACAGACTTAGCAAATTAGAGAGAGGATGAGATATGGCTCATTAGGACTGTGTATCCTGCTTCCTGAAACTCAACCCCAAAATGATGCCTTCCTCAGCAGCTACCTATGCCAGCGCAAGAGATGCTCGAGTTACACCGGCTGGGGATTGCCAGAGGAGGAACCCTGCTGAGATCAGTTCCCAGCCTCTGTGCTTCTGTTGCCATGGGAATACATTCATTGCTTTCGGAGGAGTTTGGGAAGCACAGAGTTCAGGAAAAACAACACAAAGAACAACACTCTGATCTTCCAACAATACCAGTTGTAAAGATGTAGAGTGAGCATACCTCATCTTCCTGATGGAATGTCCATCTAAAATAAGATCAAGAGTTTGTAAAAAAAAAAAAAATTAAAAAAAAATGGCCCTCCTGAATCAAACGAAAGGCTCGCTTATCACTCTCTAATATCTTTTGTCTTCTTATATGGATTGCATCATCCACATGGGATTTCTGAGCTGTGTTCTAAAGTCTTAAAAGTAATAAATAAAAATCTACTCATTCATTACTGCTTTCTGTTTACAGGCTATGCTATGTCTACACAAGTTATGGTGCCAGACTGTTAGACATCAAAGGCTCCACAGTGCAGGCATCCTACAAAGGAGAAGTCAACACGATTTTTCCAGGACCTCACTTCACTATTCCAACAATAATAATGACTTTTACTTGGTGCCTTTGATCCAGATTGCCAAAGTACTTTGTTCTCTGATTGAGAAATTACACATAAAATAGGATTCAATTTGCCCATCATTGGCACAGGCTGGGAGAATCAGCCTCTAATAATATCCAGCAGCTTAAAAAACAACAGCTTATCTACATTAAATCAAAGGGATATGTAAAGTTTAGGAAATTAAATGTATGATCGCTTAATAGTAGCTAATGGTGCTAACAATGTGAAAAGTGATTCAGGTTCTTAAACAATGCTGGGTGACCAGGATATCAATGCAGGCGCGCAGTGGCAGAGAGCATCAGTACCCATCTGAGGAGAAGTATGCACTCACCTGAGCTGGACCACCACTCCATTTGATATGCAAAGTGACCTGCATCATGGTTCCACCAGGGACATGCCAGTAGAGGAAGCCAGGGCAGTGCCAGCGAGACTTTGGCCCTGGTGGCTGGAAGTCCTCCTCATTGCCTCTACAAGCAAGAGACAAAGGAGTGTGGAAGAGAGAACTAAAACTAAGCTGACAAGGAGGAACCAAAGATCAATAAAACAAAATGGATCTAAATAAAGTAATTACAGCACAATACATAGGGACTGCAGATCTTTTTGATTACTGCTGAGCCTTCAGATCTCCTGGAAATTCACATCTCACCTTGGAAATCACATCTGTGCAATATTGAGTGGGGGAGAATGAAAGGTTACAGTGGCTTCTGACAACCAAGCCCAGGACTGTCATGTAACCTCACAGCTTTATATTTCCTCTACATTAATCCTCATCAGTTAGTAACAAATCAGCACAGCCTGGGCTCAGGGCAAAGATATTAAATAAGAAAACTTGAGAGAAAAGGAATGAGTTGGTTCTCAGTGGAAAAGCAGCCTCACGTCCTCAAGAAGTCACAGGGCAGAGACTAAAGACTTTGGCCTTCCTGGAAATCACATCATGAGAAAGACAGTTCCTTTGGAGGGCCCCTTTGAAATATAAATTAACTTAATCATTTATGATCTTGACAAATAAGTGATAGTAGAGTGTTTTGACTGTGACACAGTCACAGAGGATAGAGGCTCTATCTACGGTAGCTAATAGACAAGCATAAGAGCAACACTGATGTACTTGCAGTAGGTTTTACTTGTGGGTGGCTCCCACTCAGAGCCATAGTCTGAGCATCCACTGCTGGCTGAAGAACATCAGGTGCTCATGGGGATCTTCTCTCCCAGCACAGAGCCCCCAGTGGGAGACCAGCTTGCCACACCCTGAGCCTCTTCCGTGGCATGAATCATCAAACTGCAATTATCTGGCACAACCAGGACAACTGTTTTTCACATCCAAAAGAAAATGCTAGTGAGAGGCACCTTATCTGTCCAGGACCCATCCCTTTCACAGCAGCTGATAACCAAACCTGCTTTGCCTCCCCAGCCCCAGCTTCACTCCTCTCCCTCCCTTAAACCAGCCTCGTGCACTGGCTGGTTGCAAAGTTTAATCTTTCACGGACAACAAAGGAGCAGAGCAGAGCAGCAGTTTCTAGGATTTGCACAGGAGAGCAAATATCCAAAGACAAAATAATTGTGGCAAGTGAAGCAAAGTCTATCTCAGCTGTGCATTACTGAGGATGTGGTCACTGGTTCTAGACCAGTGCAAACCTCCATAGCACACACAGACCAAGAGCTGTACCCTGCAATAGCAGGGTTTTCCTCAAGTATTTGGCCTTAAGCCTCTGTAAATAACATCGTTGCAAATAGGAGCTATACTTTGGGTTTAAACTAATCAAGCTGCATTGAAAAAAAAAACCTTTTGCTGCAAGATTTGAGAGATTACCAGACTACAGGCTGAACAATAGCTCCTACTTTGCTGTATGCTGTTGTTCTCTTCTGGAAGTGGTTAACTTCAAGATGAAGCAAATATTATTGTCAATCCCTTTGACTCTCACTTCTGATGATCTTAGCATTCAGTCAATGTACTTCTCCCACAAATCCACACTGCGTCCCAAAGAGCTAAGAGTGCTTGTTGTCCCCTTCTCAGCTGCCAAAACTCTCCAGCTGCCTCCCAATTACCCCTATAATGCGATTCTGTGTATCCAACACGCAGTCCTGCAGCACACTAAAAATGCAAGGACATAAAATAACGAAATATCAAATTAAGGAGCACAAATGTTGCTGAAGCAACTACATTGCTAATTTTCCTGTTTAATTCACTGATTACAGCTATTTTTGATCCCAAGCTGCTATAAAATAAAATATACACCTGAGAACTGCTGAATGTCAGAAATTCATTGCTTAAGGTCAGCAGAGATCATTATGATCATCAAGTGTGACCTACTGCATAAGGGATTTAGGGAACCTTCCCTTGTTGTTTCTGAAGCAGACTCAGGACTTCCCTCTGAGCTGCTATGTATCTGTTAGAAAGTCATCTCTTCTTGGCTGGAAGACTGAAAGGTCTGGTGGGTCCACCAGGATGTTAGAAAAGTCATTTCTTTGGTTAGCTATTCTTATACAAGAGGTACAACTTTTTCTCATCCGCATGCTTTTTTCTCTGCTTCTAGCCACTGAATTGCTCAATGTGCTTTTCTCTAAAGTCCCCATTTAGAAATCTCTTTCCTACCACAGCTCTTCTTCGCTGATATCAAGCAGCCTTATAACTTCTAAATTACATAAAATATGTCAGAATGCGTCAGTCCCCACAAATTTCTCACCATAGCAAGGGCTTTGTGGACCTCACACACTCTTGCACTTCCCCTCTGAATGCTTTAATTTAGCCCAGCTTACCTTGGAACTTGAGGGTCTTTGCATAAAGCCCAGCTCTTCCTCAAAGATCATCAGACTATCAGAATAGAAAGTCAGCATCCTCGGTGCAGGATTGCCTTTGATAATGGTGCGCTCTTGGATATAAACAGAGGAGCAAAAGCTACTCAAAATCTGACCATGGTCTAATTACTTTGTCCTAGCTCTTCAGTCTGGTTGACCACAGTGGCTGGGAAAATGGAGAAAGCCACCTGGTTGGGCAGAGGTGGAAGAAGGCAGTGCATACATGTGGGTAACAGCTCATGTTGCCTCCAGCTGTTACAAATGGGCACAAGATGAGCCTTACGCTCCTTCCCGGTTTTCTCTCTATCACCACCCAGCTGTACCTGCCTGGCTGGAAGAGGCTGGCTCCTGCCAGTTGCTCATAATGTTTCCTCCTTCCACGTGACTGCAAAAAGGCAGGCCATCAATGTGCAGCTCCTGAAACATCCTGTAACACCTCAGGAGCAGGGTCTTTTACACATATTTGTGGCAAATCCAGCTCTAGTGCCATAGACAGTGTTGAGAGGGTGAAGAATGATGAGAAGATGGTAATTAGCAGGAGAATAAAAAGTCAAAGCACAGACTAGTGAAATGGCTCTGAAGGCTGGATGTCTAGTTGGCTGGATGACAAGGAGAAAGGCTTCTGGCTGCCAGACCTGTCCATCCATCCCTGCTTGTGATGCTGACTGGTCTCCATGCGTCTTTTATCAAACCTGAAATTGGAGAAGGACCCATGGTTAAAGTGGGAAATTTGAGTTTCCACTCTCTGAGTACTGCAGACAAACACCAAGCATCAGGTAGGGTACTGCTGACTCAGGGTTGTGCTCATTCTGCTATGGGACTGCTATCATCAGAACAGGCTAAGAGACTTTGTTTTCATAGCTTTTTAACCTTTTCCTTCCCAAAACAATGTTTTTATTTATTTTGGCATTGTGAGTGTTGTGAAGAAAGGATTGATTTGGATTTGTTAAAGTATTTTCCTCCCTTAATCCCATTAAGTCAGTCTCTAATTCTTTCCAGGGCTCCCTTCTGAAGAGCTATTTCCTCTTGGATTCATTTACTTTCTGTGGATTGGGGGAATTAATGAGGCAGATTCCACTCTCATTTTCATCACTGTAAGCCCAAAACAACTTCAGCAGTTTTCTGGAACAGACTCAGATTTTACTGGTGTAAATGAGGTCAGAATTTGGCTTGTGGCACTTAATTCTGCTAAGAGACAAAGAGGAAACAAGAAGTATGCCCAGGTTGGGAGTCTGCTTGGAAGTGGGTGAAGCCCGCAACTTCGCTGAAAGTCTTGTTTTCTACACTTTCCCATTAAGAGGATTTTCTGAGCACCACGGATACTCCCACATAACCCAGCACACTGGTAAGACAGATCTCAGGGAAACGAGTTCCAGGACAAAGACTTTCAAGAGTGCTGGGATCTTCTGCAGAAAAAAAACAACACAATGGCAAAAACATGAAGTCATGCCAGTGCAAAGGAAGGTTAAAAAACACAGTGCAAGGTCAGCTTGCCAAGTCTTTAAATCTGCAGTGGCCTCGCAGACAAGGAGGAAGCCAACAGAAAATTGAGATGCACAAATGACTAAGGATGGGCACAAAAGTTCAGCACACACAAGTAGGGATAAAACTGAGAAAGGCATAGAAAGGAGGCATAACTAGCACCGAACAGGAAGACAAGCAGAAGAGTATTCTATCTCTAAAGCAGTAGTCAAAGGAGGGGTAAGGAAAGAATTGCTTTGGCACAACTGCAGAGGAGTGCTGAGAAGGGGCTGGCCTAGGAGGGGCTCTTGTGGGCCACAGGGCTCCTTGCAGAGCTGTCTGGCTGCAGAAAGGGGAAATGAGGAGCAAGGCAGTTATTATGGCCAGTCAGCTCAATTTCGGTTCCTGGAAACGCACTGGAACAAATAATTAAGCTAACTAATCATCAGCACCTAGGAAACAACAAAGAGAAGAGGAACAGCCAGCGCTGATTTGCCAGGAGCAAATCATATCAAATTGACCTAATTTCATCGTGCAACAGGGCTTGTGGATAGAGGCAAAGCAGAAGTCTTACATCTTGACTTTAGTTGGGGCTTCGGTACTGCCTCACCTCACATTACCAGAAGGAAGCTAAGGAAACACGACCTTGGCAGTCCCTCTGAGAAAAGAAGGCAAAGCTGGTAGGAAAACTGTACTCAGAAAGAAGGTGTCATTGGCAAAACATAAGGAGGGATGGGTAGGGTTCAACAGGGCTCCAGCCTGCTCTCATTTCATTCAATGTTTTTATTAACCACTAGATGATGGAATAACAAGCGTCCTTATTAGGTATGCAGATGGCACCAAGCTGAGATGAGCTACAAGGATGTGAGAGAACAGGATTAGAATTAAAAATCATCTTGATGTAACAGATGAAAGGTCTGAAAAAAATAGGATGTAACTCAATAAGGAGGGAAGTAAAGCTGTGCATAGATGTAGGTACAATCAGCTGCACTAGGACGAAACAAGAGACAACCTGTTGGGCAGATGTGGAGCAGTACAGCAATTCAGAAACCTGAAATGAACAAAAATGGCCATTTTGTCATACACAGAGACATTACCATACCAGGGCATATTGAGAGGAGCTGAGTCTGTGAAGCACGTGGCTGAACCTTCTGCTTTACCCAGCACTGAGGCAACCTTTACCATCTCAGGAGAATCCAGAAGAAAGTAGGATCAAATGTCTGGGGAACAGGACTTCTGATGAAAGGTTTGTCCTATGGAGGTTGTTTACCTCAGCAAGGAGATTAGGGCAGACACAACAATATTCAACAGTGCAAAGTATATCTCCAGAGAAGGAGGGAATAAACTGTTCTCCAAATATATCCACTGTGAAAGAAGCAAGAAACAACAGGCTTGAGTTGCAGCATAGGAGATTAAATTTAGACGCTTGGAAAATGGGAAGGCCAAAGTGCATGAATGACTGCCCAGGAAGGATGTGAGACCTCTCTCCTTGCAGACGTTTAACAGCAGGCTGGAAATGTCAGGAATATTTCTCTCTTGAGGTCCTTCCTTGCTATGTTTTTCTCTGATTCTGTGATGAATTATGTTAAATGAATATAAATTACCCCACATAGGGACATTGACGTTCAGGCTCAGTGATGAATAGTGATCAACGACAAACTGTCACAAAGCAGGGAGACATCCAGTAGGGTTATTACAAGAAACTGGCATTAGCCTAAGCTTTATTTACCATTTTCATTAATGATCTAGAAAAAGCATTAGACAGAGCATTTATTAAAACTGCAATTGATACTACACTGGGGAGGAGATGCAATCACTGGCAAGGAGTGGAATATAACACAAAAGGTCAAAAAAAAAAAAAAGACGCGGGATCTGGGGAGAAATGACCTAGATCGAAGGACACACAGACTAATATGTCCAGGGAGGAAATATTCCAAAATTAAGACACCCTATAGGAGGAGGAGACCCAAATGCAGTGAAAGACTTTGCAGGGTTAGCACACAGGAAATTGGACATGAGTTTACAATTTGTCACATCAACAGAAAAAGTTTCAGGACAGTTTTGGGCTGCATGATATATCCCAGGGCAGAGGCATAAACAACCATCTCATCACTTTTGTGCAATCTTTCCTTCTGGATACCTCCTGGCTAGAGTGGCCACCAGATTGAAGGAGGAGAAAACTGGGTTATAGGGAAAAAAATTATATAGGTACACGGTGGCAAAGTCACGCCATGAAGTGTACTTCTGAAGTGGAGATAAGCATATCAGAAAAGGTGCCCTTTCTTCCAGGTACATTTATGGCAGAAAAATCAAGCACTGTATTGGTGTAAGATACTTTATGCTAGCATTGCTTGTTTTGGTTGGTTAAAAGCCAGTTTCAAACTAATATACCTCTTTATCCATCAGTTTTACCCGGGACAACCAAGAGGGAAATATTATAGTCCAAAACATCCCAAAGATATTAAGATAAATGAACTTTCCTTGCATGAAAAAGGTAGGATTAAAACTAGCAGTTTAAAATAAAATAAAATTAAAAAAAAAAAAACATAAAAAGGCAGATAAAATTCAGGGCAGGATTCCTAAGCACTTTTAATAGCAAGTCACCCGACAGCTTCCTGAGGAGGCAGTAAGCACCTTGCAGCTAAAACTGGAACAGAGAGAACAGGAGAAAATAAACTGCAGAAAATAGCCCTGCAGCAATACAAGGATCTGTCCATCCTCCTGGGCTTGTGTACCAGGATGGAGCTGTGCAAGAGCCAAGGAATCAACCCCAGCACCTGCCTCAGCATTTGCAACCTGATGGACAAGAGCCCAGGGGAAGGCTATTTCCACCACTTGGCTGCGAAAAAATTTAATAGCAGGTTTGCTTTGCATGACTGCTCCAAAACCAATCCTGCATGACCCCAAGCCCTGCCCGTGACTGTCCCTGAGCAGGATGCAGCAGCAAGCACAACATCCAGCAGCAGGTGGACACGTGCTGATGGCTGAGCTGCATAACCAAATGGATATGGTGAGCTGGGTCAGTCCAAAGGGGACGAATCAAGAGAAGAGGAGATGCTATTTTCAGGTTTCTGAAGAGGTATTCCTAACAAAAAGAAAGAAAGATGAAAAACTGGGCTCGACAGAGTCCTCTAGAGAGGAGATAAAGGCAAGGGCGTTTTTTTTCTAACTTGAGATTTTGAGCTTTTTTACTCTTTGTCCAGTTGGCTTTGGAGATCGAGGTCGAGGAGCGCACTCGTGTTTGTCCCAGCTGATGCAGGAGCGCACAGGCTTTGAACAATGAGACTTTGTTCTTCTGCCAAATGCAGCAGTGCCTGCGCTGTTGCTCAGGAACAAACACATTAAGAAGTCACTGAAAATCAATTGATGGCTCACTTCAAGGAGTGCAGCAGCATACTGTTAAGATGAATGAGTTTGCCTGGCATAGGACACCACAAAGAGCAGAGATCTTCAGAAAGACACCCTGTAGTTTCCCCTGAACCTGCAATGTGATGGAGAAGATGACCTTCAGGTATGTCCTTGGGATCAGCAGGTCCCTCAGTCAAGCTGCAGATCCCTCCTGCCAACAGCTTTCAGGAGGAGTTGGTGCGCACCACGTGAGGATGCTCCTTGCCTTTGAGGAGCAGCAATTAGGTAGCTCTCTCCAGCAGAAGACTTGGCACAAGGCTCAGGAGCAAGGCCAATAGGCAGTTACTGCTGGCTGCAGGGAGATGTGAGTCTGCAGCTTGTGCTGCAGGGGAAGGGGCCCAGCTCCTCGCCCTCAGCCCATCTGTGACAGGGAGAAAATTAATCCAGGAAGAAACTCAGGAGGAAAATATACAAGCGGAATAAGCACAGCGGGCTGGAAGAGTAAATTTACTGAACCTACATCCTTGATTTTAATGAGGCCTCTAATAGCAGGGTTAACCCGGTAGAATTTGTTATCTCCCAGAAAACGTGGGGCTCTCACAGAGACGTTCCCCTTACTTGCTTGGCAATGAGAACCAAGGGACCATCAGTATGAACACAACTAATATAAAGCTGAGCAGATGTTACCTTAAACTCTTCTTCAGCTCATGGGGGAGGATTAAGTGATATGAAACCACAGGAGTGGCCCAGGTGGGAAAGATTATTTCGCTGGTGTATGAGCTCTTATAGGAGTTAGGGGAGAGGGCTGGTGGTGTTTGATATGCTGGGACCAATTATACTGAAAAATACAGAACACAGTGAGGTGGAAGTTTAGGGGTGGGTGGGAAAATAGGTTAACTCTACACAGATGTGCTCAAGATGAGAGAAGAAAAAAGAGGCAGAAAGATGGAGAGAAAGAAGGAGCCCAACGTGGCTACCATGAGGTCAGAGAAAGGTTCTTGTGAGCTTGTCCCATTGCCTCCCAGGCCAGCAGCCACCCAGTAACCACCACATGCTGGTGCTCATGGTGTGGGAACAAAGGATGAGCTCTTCAATTCTCTTGTCTCATTTTGCAGAATTGCCACATGCTGAAATAGCAAATGATGTATGAAATGAAAAATCACCCCCCAACCAGTGCATATAGATGATGCAGAGAGTATTTGGCCATTACTTCCTTGCAGTGATATTTATCTACATTAATGCCTTGCTCAGAGGTAGCTGGAAATGCCCAGAATGTGAATGGCAAGGGGATCAGAAGAGAGGTCGGGGAGAAAGGCAAATCAGCAAGGCGGGCACTTAAGGCAGCAGATACAAAGCCTTTCCTTCATAAATCATCAGCTCAGTTCAGGCCCAGGTTATTAGCTGCCACAAAGCAATGTTCTGGCATCCAGAGAAAAAGGGTTGCCTGCAAAGAGCAAATCCATTTCATAGCAGCTTTGGAGCACTCTTTGCCATTTGGAGGCTATCTGGGGTCCCTGCATGGAGCAATCCAGTGGCTGACCTCAGCACCCAGTGCGAAGGTATCCTCAAGGGATTCAGCCAGTGGGCATGGAGCAGGGGGACCGTGGCCTCGGACAGCTCCACATTGCCAGACGCATGCACCAAGGGGAGGCAAGGGCAGCCCAGCTGCGCGGTGCCCCTGTACAGCCTTGGCCTCTGTCCTTCTGGGGAAGCCGCCTGGAGTTTAATGGAGAAA
This sequence comes from Numida meleagris, assembly GCF_002078875.1. NCBI lineage: Eukaryota > Metazoa > Chordata > Aves > Galliformes > Numididae > Numida > Numida meleagris. Next base: position 38,493,291 of record NC_034411.1, on the reverse strand, counting down.
GATAGCCTCTCCTGCAGGGTTTTATGTCGCTCCATCCAATTTGATAGGAAGTTATTACTAACCCAGAAATCCTAACCCCCCACCCAAAAAAAAGTACATGCATCTCATTTTTGTTAAGTATTGTAGACTTTCTAGTAATTTATTTTGCATCTTGTTGAACTGTCCAGGAGGCTTCCCTCAGGATGGGGCTGCGAGTCTGTCTCTTTCCAGAGCACAATGCTCACTCCATGCTTCAGTCTAAATGCAAACCCTTTCAGCTTTTGCTGCCTGCTGCTCCAGGCTGCTTTCCACCCCCAAACTGCAGGTTGCACTGAGCTCAGTTCAAGACAGAAGGGACTGTCTGCTAGGGCAGAGCAACCGTTTGGAGGGTGGGGCCTGGAGATAAGCATGTGAATCCTTCAGGTTTTTTTTCTTTAAAAACGGTAACTATCTCTTCTTGGAGCCCATGAACCTGGCAGAGCAGGCACAACACCACAAAGCAGGTTGTGCAACACCTTTGCATGCTCACCATGTGCCTCTGCCACCTAACACCCTGCTCTGACCTGGCAAGGACAGCAGAACTAGAGACTGGAAAAGCACAGTTACAGAGAGGAACATACCTCACTTGCTTCCAGTTTGTGAGAGGTTTCATTTGGAGCCCCTGCAGAAGAGGGTATGGATAAATTCAACCCTCCTGCAAAGAGCAGGAACAGTTTTGTGAGGGGATCCACTGCAGGAGATCTTAAACAGCAAACAGGCTGAGAGGAAGGTCAGCTCTGTTAGGGTGCCTACTCTTCAGTCAGGTGGGTTTGGCTGTTTTCCTCCCAGTGAGCATCTAGGAATCCCTTCATCTTTCTGTATGCAAAAAGCACAAGGCTGGAGAACAGAGGTCACATTACCACATCAAAACCCAAGAGCTTCAGCACTTGCTGGCGGACCAGCACTCTGGCTATCCCTGATAGCATGCCCCGAGGCTCAGCATGCTCTCTTCATTTGTAATCTCTGCACGTAAGACTGAGTTTCATAAGGTGTTGGTCTTCTCAGCATCACTGTTTAGCAGACAGCATTGAGTACTGCTGACTCACTGATGTCTGCATGAAGGACTACACAGAGAGGTCTTTGTGGACCAGGGGCAGAGCACCTGAATGCCTCTTACATGCCCCTTATCCTCGCCACAGAAGAGCCTGCTTTCAAAATGGACCTGCCTGCCTAAGTCAGCAGAAGCAATGTACAGTCAGTCAAGGGCACAATTGGGTCCAGCCCGAAAAAAAGGGTGATGTAGGAGCTCAAAGCCACTTAAAACAAAATAACAGAATGCCTTACACTCAAACAGCTAGAAACCAAGGGCTCTGCTCAGTGTGATCCTTCTGTCTCCTCTCACACACTGTTACCTCCCCATTGCCAGAACAAAGCAACTGGAAACTGCTGATAACTACCTTTGCCCTCTTACCACTTCTTTGGCACTCTTATCTTTTCAGCTTTGTCGGAGACTGTGGGTCAGACTTGACCTTCAGATACTGGGGAGTCAAGAGGAACTGCAAATATTCATCCCGTGGACAAGATTTGGCCCTCTGCCTAGTGCCCGAGGCACTTTGTGTTGTCTCTGAGTGATAACGCGCTTACACCACACCAAAATGTATTTCAGGATAACATTAAAGGTATGATCCACAGAAACTTAGCCATCAAAAATATTGACTGGCAAGTCTGGAAATTTCATCTGCTTTCTGACTGGGACTATTAGATAAGCAGACGCTCTAAAATGCCCTGTCTCAAATCCCACACAAACTCCAGCTCATCCTGGACAGGACATAGGAAGTATTACCCAGCCTGATGGGACTCACCAGCCAAAGCCTGGGATAGTGCTACTGAGCTTCTTGTTATCCCCTCCCATGCTAACCTGGGAGACCACACTGACCTTCTGGTCACCTCCCATCAATCCTACAGCCCTTTAGAATTCCTTCAGCTGATAATTAAGTACATGATACTGCTGAACAGGAACATCTGGCATTCGCTATAGGAATTCAGCTAGAAGGGAACATAAAGTAAGGATTCTGCATTTTTATGTGTTTTCCAGGTTGTGGTACAATTGTGTAGGATACACCATCCAAGACTCACTTGCCTACACTCTCCATAAATCCTATACAAGCCCCATGGACCTGTGTGACTGTCTAGAAAAGGAAACCACTAGGAGCAAGTTTAAATTTTTCAGAAAACCAGCACTGAAGACAATTCATATATTCTCAGCTGAAGTCACTCAGCGGGAATCCCCATCTGCACACAGGGCTTAGAGCCTGATCCTGTCACTGCGCTTTGCCCTGCCACTCCTGTAGCATAGTCATATCAGGTGGCATGGCTTGCAGGTGTCTGTCTGGGCAAGGTGGCACGGCCAAAACATGTCTTAGCCTCCTCAGTCCTAAACTTTAATTCACTTATGTAACGTGGAAACTTTTAATTGAGCCTTTTTTAGAAAAAATATCCTTCTGCAACATATAACTTTTTCCACTAAGCTGATGAAAACCACTGAGACTGCTTAGACTGTATCTCTGCACCTTTGCCCTGGAATGCTCTTCATTGAGAATGTCTTTGTTGAAACCCAAAGAGAAAATACTTTACAGAGATTCCATAAGTACTAGAATTTATGAGGTCTCTTCCACACCTAAAGTATGACTTCAAAATTTTGCTCAGCTCAGTGAACAGAGAGAGCTTGCTAAGGAAAGCCAGATAATAAAACATTAGCACTTGATTCAGTCTTCACCCTTCTAAAGAGTTCTAAAACATTCTTAGGCCCACATTTTCCTTTCAGGTTAATAGCAAGTGATTTGGCCATGCTTCAGGTCAGACAGGGAGAGTGGTGCACATGGCCAAGCCTTTTACCTCAGGGTCTGAAACGTGGAGCCTCCCAGCAGCCCAGGAATGAGCAACCTCTGCAAAAGGAAGGAAAGCACTTGCCTGGCACCTCGCTGTGCCATGCAGGTGAGGACAACCCCAAGGTGAGGGGAGACTGTGGGACATGCTGAGCCCACCTGGTGATGCTGAGCCCACCTGGTGGAAATGCGTGCCGCAGGTGTGGAGGCAGCACGCACACCCCACGCTGCTCACCAGTTATGCCTGCAATGCCTCGGTTGTTAATGATACACTTCAGCGAAGTGTCCAAAGGCCCTGGGTGACTAGAAAACACGAGCAATAACTTATTTATCAATTCTGTCTCCTCCAGCCTTTTTTTTAAACAAATGATACCAGATCGCCAGCAGAGAGGAGAAAGCAGGTATCTGGAAAGCTTTTAATGAGACAGAAAAGCTTCACTGTACTGCAGGTCACCTGTTCCCTGGTTGCACAGAATCCCTTGGCTGCAGCTGTGGCTTCCTGTGGCCCAAAGGACAAGGCACGATGGGCAAGCAGTGAGCCAGGGTGGCCATACAGCCTGCTGTGCCCCCAAGCCCAGGAGTTGTGCTCAGGGACACCGGTGTTAGGTCATGAAGAGAACTCTCGGCATTACATTTCTGCTGCACAATTGCTTTCGTTTTGCACTTTGGCTGGCTTGGGCACTGAGGAGAGATGAGCAAGGCTGATTAAGAAGCACACACTACCACCACCCTTTCCCTCCCAGCTCCACTGTTACGGTGCAATGCTCTTAAAAAAGCACCAGCACTAACTGTGGGAGCAGCAGTCTCCCTGCTCTTGCCACCAGATTTGTTTCTGTGCTACCTCTCACTATACACTTGCACAAAGACCTTAACATTTTGCTCCTTGGCCCTGCAGCTCAAGCCAGAGCACAGACTGCAGACCCCCTGGCTCCCAGCTTCTCATGCATCTCTGCCCAGGGTGAAACCCCAGAGAGCTGCAGAGGGCTTCAGTCATCTTCCCGAGAGGCTTTCTAACATGAACAGCAAGGCCGAGCTGAATACTGGCCATACAGTACCAGCTCTGCCAGCCCCAGGGGAAGCACAAGCAAGGGTGGGCTTGCTTGTGCTGACTGCAGCCCAAGCAGAATGGGCTCCAGCCTCGAGGTCCTGTGAACCCATGCCTTTGGACTCCCTGACTCTGAGAGATCACTGAACAGCACAGCCCCTTCTTTGTTTTGTCCGTTTAAATCCCTATAAACTGAGTGCTTGTTCTTCCTTCTTTAAGGTCCTTTGTGGTTTCATGAAAACGCCGGATGCTGCAGAATGCTGAGGCATGAAAGGTTCCTCTCTTTATTTTGTCCTCCCTGTCCAGCAACCACACTAAAAAGAAACCACCAAATAAAGTGCTTGCAAATACCTGGCCCAGCAGCCCTGCTGATGGAAAGCTCTCCAGTTATTCATAGACTGAACCAAGCCCGGGAAGCAGCTGTGCAAGTTTCCCAGCTCTGCCCTTGCCAGCACTCACAGAGGCTGACCTGAAGGGGCCACCTCGCTGTCAGCTTCCCTCCCTAATCCAGGCCTTAGCAGCAAAGGGCATGCTGCCCACCAGGCTCCTGCTGTGGCGCTTGGAGGGAGAGGGACACAGTGCTGTGGAGTGAGGGCTGGAGCCGTGCAGCATAGCATATCAGGCAGGAGATAACACACTGTCGTCTGGAAAATATTTCCAATGCTGCAAGCAGCTCTGTGGGTGAGGGTGAAAGCTTTTCATCACTGAAACCTTAGGTTCCTGTTTACCAAACATTTGTTCACTCTTTGTATGTTTGAGTGAATGAGGAAATGAACCACAAGGCTGAGCACAAATGCCAAAACCTTGCTTAAGCATGTAAATCGCCCTCATACAACTTTCCGTGCCTCCTTGAAGGAGGAAAAACAAATCCCTCTCAGATTTGTCACTTCACAGGAGGCTCTGCCACTTCCTGATTCAGCCCTAGCCACACTTCATTTACAGAAGCTTCCAAACCCCCAGTTTTGTGTTTACCAAGGAAGGAAGCCTCCCCCCATCCTTGAGCTGTTTGTTATACCTGGCTTGATTTCCTCACCCATCCATCCCTCCAACACTTCACACTCTTCTTCCTCATTACAGAGCATCCTCTTCTCAGTGACCTCTTTCTAGTAACTGAGGGATCAGAACTGAGCAGACCATTTGAAATCAAGACAAAGCCACTCCCATCTGCCCAACCCTCATGAAAATCTCCAAGATGGAAATCAGAGCCCTTGATTTTGTCTCATGCTGCCCTGAAGCATCTTAGCCACCCTCTGGTGAGGCTAGGCAGTGGTCTGGAAACACAAGCCCTTTGTGTGCATCCTCATCTGATCCATGCCTATTGTTCCAGAGGCAGAGAGAACACTGGTATCCACCACGGGCTGGGCCATAAGCTGGTCCAGCACTGAAAACAGAGGTGCCTCAAACCTCAGTGCTGAGGAAAACCAGCTCTGGCAGACTGATGCAGGTTCATGCTAAATGCACATACCCTGTGTGACCATACAAGTGAAAGGTAGGGGAGATGGCCTTCATCTAGCAGCACTGTCTCTAGTTATGGTATTCACGTTGCTGTTCTTGTCCCGGTGGAGTCTTCTCACTGCTGTCAGCAGGGTACTGCTGGAGTCACTCACTTAGGGGCTGGCTCTACTAGCACTCCTTATCCATCCAGACTAAATGGGTGTCCTGTGTCCCACCAGCCCCACGAGTCTCTGGAAGGGCATCTGTCTGCTTGACCTGGGAACACTGCTTCTGTCATAGGCCATGCAGCTGAAATCTCAAATTTGGTCCAAAGCAATAAGCAAGGCTCTTGCCTCACGTACAAATAAATGCAGTAAAAAGGATGGTATGTAGCAACTATCCACAGACAAAACCAATACCTGGTCCATCTCTTCACAGCTCTGGGGATAGCAAACCAGTGTTATGATGGCGCTACAGGAGTGGCAGTTTACCCATTGCTCGTGGTGTCTGGTTCTGTGGGCAGGATCCCCCACAAGGTAGCTAGCATTGTTGGAGCACAACCAAGGTCCAGCATTAGCAGCCCAAGATTTTCCTCAGACATTATCACAAGCACGCCCTAGTAGTAAAAATCATCTGGGTTGTTCACATCCACAACCTCCACCTCACTGCAAGCCTGCCACTGCTCTGCGTGCAGAATCCTCTACTCTGGATGAAGGACAGCTTGGTGGAAGGCAGTTCCACAACAGAGGAGCCATCACAGTAATTTCCCTAGATCTACCCACAAGCATCCACGTGAAAAACAAAAATGGCAAGGCTGACACTGCTAGAATTGCTCCTCAGTTCACACTAAATATTCATCCCTGGTTTGTGCTGAAGGCCTTCAAAACTATGAGGGCTGACTGGCACAGTCACTGCCTCCTGTTTTATTTTAGAAGGTGTTGCCCTGTAGAAGTATAAGTAACTTTATGAAGTGCATCACTAGCAGGGCACTTGTCTAGGTAGACCAAACCCACTGTCCTATAGTCTCCTTTGCATTTTCATTAAATCTAAAACCATTTAATATTATATAACACAGATAAAATGGCTTCAGAGACTTCTTGGCTGAATAATACTGTTAAGAATACAGGACAACCTGACACTGTCTTTGCAAGAAAAAAGACAACCAAAACTGGAACACCCGCAGGCTGGGTCTAGCCCCACAGAGACACGGTGTTTCTGCAAAATGGCTGTGAGCTGAATAAGCGTTCTGGGTATTAATATTCAAATCAGGGCATCTCGGATGACTTATGAAACACCTCTTCATGTGGATTAAAGACCTGCTCTCACGGCACTGAGCTTCTCACTACAGCTAGAGCCACCAGGCTCATTACCACAGCACACTTACTGGAGGCAAAAATGGGAAAGCTTCCCTTTCCATTAGCCTCCCTCACTATTAGGATTCAACCTCACACCTGCCTTCAGGATGACAAGTCCCAGAAGAATGAACCCAGACTTCAGTGCAGCACAGCCAGCCTAAGCGACCTCTGGTTCAAGGTGAGAATCCCACATGAGATCACTGTAGGTTGCAGTGGGCTGAAAACAGCAGTGTCTTTCCAAGAATTGTGCCAGCTGACCCGGCTTGCACCCCCCGTGCTGCTGTTTACTAACATGGACTGCAGTTCACTACCCAAGCACGTCCTGCTGACCAGGACAGCGTGCTGCCATCCCCCTGGTATTATTAGCACTTCAGCAGGATTATATGCATTATGCACCTAATTGCACTTGGAGAAGGGACTCAGTGAAGGGCAATGAATCCTTCCGTCAACTTTTTCAAGGTACCTTAAGTGAAAGTCAAGTTTTTGCTTCTGGTCAAACATAGTTAAAAACATGCGCACACACACATAGAAGTTTGATTTATTAACAGCTCCCTGTTGCAGTAAAGCATCATCTAACACTGCAGGGCAATATCATCTGTCCATGTCCTGCTGCTGAAAAGCAAATGCCTCTTGTCACTATGCTACCACTCAATAGGCAAGAAACGATGCAGCGCACCCCTCGCTTTTCTCTGCCCAGCATGCAGCTCTGACTTTGCTCCAGATGGAAAGAAAAGGTTTTGGCGAGTTCCAGTGTATCTGTCCCTATTTTGAGAAAACATTTCCCTAAATGGGCCAAAAATGTCTCTTACAGCCTGAGCTTTAAAGAATACATTTATAAGGTAAGGCACACGCAAACAGGGTGACCAGCTGCTCTACTTTTGGATGGGCTGTCCTAGTTCTCAGGGAGCTAGTCTGCATTGCACCTCCCATAGAGGAGAGAGGCCAAATGTCCTACTTTCTGCTCTTGGTAGCCTATTTGTCCTACCATGAGAAAGTGAGGGGTGCGATGGCACACATGAGAAGAAACTCTCTGTACTGTGTGCCTGTACAGAAGGTGAGCAGAGATTCAAAAGTCCCAGACCCTTCCAGGTTGTGTTTCAGGACCCTCCTGCTCCAGCTCAGGCTCTTGCCTTGCAGCAAGCGCTAATAAAAAGAGGTCTCCGCGTCCTCTGATGTCACTCTGAAATCTCACCTTGTTAACATAGGCAGTGCACTGCTCTGTCTCAGCTGGTGTGAGCACGTTAGCAGTGTGCTCTGATTCAGTGAGACAACTACATTTACACTTAGGTCTGTGTCTGTTCAGCAGGAAAGCAAAGGACACTCCTGAAGCTGTTTTTAACTCTATTAGGCATGCACTAAAACTTAAGCATGCATTTAAGTGCTTGATCAGACTGATACTGTGATGAAAAAGGCCTGCTATTCAGAGGACTAAGCTTTGAACCAAGCACATTTCTGATCATAAATTTCAGGAAAAAAAAAATCTTTAAATACAAAGAGTTTCTTCTGGAATGCTTGGCAAGCATATAGTCTGGCAAGTGATATAGTCTATAAAGCTTCTACACCCAAGCAGAGGTAGAGCAGCTGCTTGAAATCCCAGGCCTCAGCAAGGTGGTAGGTGAGCATAGCTCCTTTTTGCATAGTTGGCATTAAGCTCTATCCAGAGAATGTGCACTGAGTTACAAGAGCAGCCCTAAGTTAAAACCACCGCCCATTTCTCCTGCACCCTTTTCTGTCAGTCTCAAGCTGCCCTCTGCTCCTCAGTAATGCAGCTTTGGAAAGAGTCCTGGGTGAGCTTCACATCTGCTTGGGTAACTTTGGCAGTAGAACTGCCCTGTCACTTCTGTAGACAGTTGGAGGTGGATTGGGAGCACAGCCTTGCACACCATCCATCAGACATCCACAAAAGCAATGGTACAAGAAGGTCAGAACTTGGGCTTCTCAGGGCCATGCCAGGTTTCATACAAGGCACACAGATCCCTCTTTCCCAAGGTATCCTGTTCCCTCAGTGCTAGTGATGATATTCACAGGTCCTTCTAGATCTTCTGAAGTCCCAGTGCTGTATAGCGGATTTTCCTGATCTTATGTGGGTTTAGTCTCAGCAGACAAAGCTGACCTGACAGATCAGATTTGCTCTTTTGCACCCTCAGTTTCACACCTCTCAGCTCACAAGATGCTTTGCATTTCTCTCCACTCTGCGGTCTCAAACTCTGTAAACTTTGACCAGAATTTTGATCATAGGGCAGCACGGATCTGGGGGCAGAAAGAAGAACTGGCCATTCCTTGATTCAGAGCACCATCTCTGTTCCCCAATGTCAGTTGTGGACTTGTATGAGAAAAAAAAAAAAAAAAAGAATGCACTTTCAAAGACAATGTATTGCCCTCTATATTTTGACATTTTGGTTTTAGTTGAAGCATAATTAAACTTTACAAAAAATAAAGAATTTGAAAATATAAACTTAACGCTTACAATTTAGGGGGAAAAAGGGACTTGAATTTGCTTCTGAGTAGACTTAACCTTCCCTACACTTTCTGCACAGACAGTAGCGGTGGGTTTAGCCATCCCACTGCTGTAGCCACAAATTGCTGAGAATGGGAAAAATCAGCATCCAAGCCTGGGTGAGCTTTAATGCTACCTCCATATGACAGCTTACCAAGAACCCTACCCTGACATGTTGCTAGCACAGTGCATGCCCCGACTGGAGATGGGAACATGCAGGAGACATAAAGCCCACCAGCAGAAGGACATTTTCAGGTCACTTTGCTGGCCCTTGGGCTGACTCTGCAACATGCCACCCTCACCAGGTTTGTAGCACACCTGCAGCTTCCTCAGAGCATCTGCTGAGGCTCTCGATAAAATGACACATCCAGTTCTGGATCCCTGGCTCCTTCAGGAAGAAGAATGTACCCCCAGAATTTCAGCCTTTGCAGCAAAAAGACAGAAGTAGTCTTTTTGCAATAGAATCTGGATGCCAGGAGGGAAACAGCTGCTGGGTACATCTGGAGTTTGGGTTACGGACTGGAGAGAGGGACATGCAAGGCCAATCAAGGAGAGGGCATGGCCCCACCTGGCAGCCCGAGAGAAGGGGCACCCATAGACAGTCCTGGCCAGCATGAGAAGCATCCAGTGCCTGTGGTCCTGTGGTCCTAGGATGGCAATAAGCAGGGCTGTTATTTGCTTTAAAGGATGCATCTCTGGCACCAGGTGTACAGTGTGCTGCTGACACCCCTTTGTGATGATCCTGTAATTTCTTCTTCCCCCTCAGTGTTATTGTCCCAGTTTCCAAGAAGCAGACAGAAGGATTTGCTCTTCTGGAGCAAGATAATTTCTCCTGAGGAAAGAAATGACTGGAGACAGACGCGGGAAATTCTTCACTTGTCTATTCTTATTTACAGCATAGTTCCTGTTATTACCTTGAACCAAAATAGCACAAGAGCAAGGCTGCGGCCAAGTTTCCTTCGCCTCTCCCTGGCAGCCTGTCAAAGCCAGCCCTAGCTGCTGCCTCCTCCTGCCCCCTCCTATGGAAGTGGGGCTGAAGCAGCCCCACACCATGTCCCCCAGTCAGCTCAGGCCAAACAATACTGACAGCTCTCAGAGGGCCCCATCTACACCTCAGGGTGCCAGCTGATAGCAGTAGAGGCACTGGTGGCAATGGGACTGTCCCAGCAGGTGCAAGCTGCCTCTATGGTCCCCCCAAGGGTGGCTGAGTTAAACCACCCAGGGTTCGTATTCCCCAGCAGAAGCCAGCTGCAGTGATAGCCCTGCCAAAGAGTGACACAGATTGTAATGAAGTACTGGTAAATAGAATGCAGGAAAAGTAAAGACGTGCTGTCACTATGGGTAAAAGCCTCCACATCAAGAGGCATTCAGGTTCCCAACAAGGTTACCCTACACTCACAGTGACAGTGGGGGAAGAGCAAGGAGCAACGCTTGAGTTATGAGTTACCCTCTTTTGGATGGGACAAAAATCATAGACCAGTTTTACATGCCTCTCCTTTAAGAAGCTGCTGGCTGTTTTCACAGCAAGTCTGAGTTTTGGGCATCATCTTTAAAACTATTGTGTTTCATCTTCAGAAAAAAAGGCAAAGTCAACTGCTTCTCACTTCCTCCCCAGAAAGGACATACACGTAGGACAAGCTTTTCAAAGCTCCTCCAGGAATTAAGCACCCAGCTCCTGTTGACCATCAATGGGATGTGTGCACCCAAGTCCCTTGAGCTGCTCTGGAAATCTCATCCTTTGATGTCATTTCAAAGGCTTCAAAGCTAAGCTTCATCTCTTTGAGACGGGAAGAACAGAAGGCGTGCGGGAGTCTTAAAGCAGCTCATTGCAAAGCCCTCTGCTTGTCCTACCAGGGTGTGGAGGATCCACGTGGGGCACAGGATGGCTCAGCACAAACATCACTCGTGCTCATCCCTGCCTCACGGTCAGGAAGGGAGGCACATTGCTGCTCTGCTTGCGGTCAGGGGGCAGGACTGGCTTCTCCAGGCTCCCTCCTCCCCACCCTCCTGTTCTCTGTGACACCAACCAGAAAACCCTCTCTGAAACATTTCAGCTGCAGAGATAGGAAGCTGCTGCTATGAGCATCATGAAAATATGCAGCTGGACAGGGTCTCTGCGAATCCTCCTTGTAAGGGAAAGAATTATCATCGTACCTTGTTGAGGATCAGAGAACCCAGCCTTCAGCCACTCTCTCTTATAAGGAGATGCTGGGTTTTACTACATGCAAACTGTAAAGTTTTTTCCTGTGATTATGGTATCCATAGCAGTGGATTCTCTGAAGTCTAGTAAGATGTGCTCATTTTCCTCACTATTACAACAATGCACTAAAAGTCAGCCCTCAGCACCGTGAGAACCATATAAATCCACAGGGGAAAAGAAATAAAAAAAAATCACTCTTCAACAGTTCCACTACTCACTGAGCACCTTTTTCTCTCCAAAACAGACCAGACAGCCACAATGAAAAGTTGCATTGTGCAGTTTGCCTGGGGATGGAAGAGACGGTAGTGTATTAAAACGTACCAGTTTTAATTGCTACAAGAAGTGCTATAGGCTAAACCAGAACACCACAACACCGTCTCCTTTTCCCCCCTTGGAAATACTTCCTATTCATTACCTATCTGACTTTAGATAGTCAAAAGTTACCCAAAACACACCACTAGTGTCAGAACTGCCCCCAGCCAGGTGCAGTGCTCTGTGTGGGGTGGACAACCCACCCCAGGGACAGGCTCACAAAGGCTGCCTGGAGCCCGCCCCCTGACCTGCCCCCCCTTCCCACTCGGCTCTGTGATGTCATTTTCACAAAGCATAGAGCAGGCGCCTGGTTCTGTTTCGATTGCCGTATCACTGCCGTGCTGATAAGGATGATTTATTCTGATTACAGTACCCAGGCGCTGTAGTCAAGCAGGCAGCCCTGATGCAGGGCAAAACAAGAACCAGTGAAGGTCACCTCCTCCCCATGAACTTGCAGTCTGGGAGAGAGCTTGCACAAATACCTTCGAAATGTAAATACCATCCTACAGCTTACTAACGACCTCCATGAATCAAGAGGGGGCCCTTGTTTACCTTACGAAAACTTCCTGAAATAGCACAGCAAACAGAAGCGCTGCATGTGCCTCTAGGGCCTGTTGGTGCTTTGCTGTCCCCGTGGTCCCACTCTGCTCCCCTTCTTCCTCCTCCATCCCTCAGAGCCTGAGCCATACCTCGCCTGCAACATCACCAGCTTCTATGCTTCCCCATGTTACAAGGAAGGAGGGAAAAAAGCCTGCATGAGAACCTCAGGGAGGCAGGGACCAGGCTGCACCACTGCCTTCCATCACTTCCGTGCAGCACATTCACACGGGGCACAGCTGCCACCGCCTCCCAGAGCAGGGACACTGGTGTCCCCCAGGCCTGGACCGGCACTTCCCTCTGGCTGTAGGGTTCTGCCCTGACGCCCTCACCCACCATGTTCTCTTGCAGCCCAGAAGCCCTGCTGGAGGCAATGGGAGAACTTCAGAAGTCTTGTAACAGGCGGCCCAGGGAGGTGGTGGGTTCACCACCCCGGAGGTGTTCCAGAAAAGCATAGATGTGGCACTGAGGGATGTGGTCTAGAGCAGCCACAGACATGGGCTGATGGTTGGACTGGATGATCTTTGTGCTCTGTCCAACCATCATGATTCTACAATTCTTGGAGCAGGAGGGCAGGTAAACGGGCATGTGGGTTCTGCTCGCACACAGCTTCATGAAGCACATCATCCTTCATGAGATAGGAGAGCCAGCTGACATTTCTCAGCTGGCACTTGAAAAAATTCAGCCAGAAGTTGTCTTCTGAAACCTTCTGGGTGGAATAAAATGGTGCCATCTCCACTCCCCACCTCCATTTTTATAGAAAGAAGCTTTTTTAAAAAATATATTTTTTTACTCCTCCATTCCTTCAGAAAAAAAAAAGAACACTAAAACTTTATAACTACTATAGGGCAATAAGCTTGGGATTAGTGATACTAACCATACCATAATGTTTTACTGCGCATTATTTCTTTCTGTGAGAAGCCTGAACTGGTTTCAAACTTTCCAAGCAACACTAAAGCAAACAGGTGCCACTTCTCAGACATCTTTTTAATCAACGCAGGGATCTCAAACAGTGCCAAAAATCCAGGAGGGTGGAGGATGATTTGGGTCCCTGTGGGGACAAACACAGTACAGAGTCCCACATGGCCAGAGCCCATCTGCAGAGGGGATGGCAGGCAGCAGGGCAGCAGAGCTGCAGAGCACATACAGTGAGTGCGGGCACTTCAGCACAAGCGGTGCAGAGGCAGCCCCATGCCCTCCTCCCAACCTTGCTCTAGAGCTCTGCTCAGAGCTGCAGAAACCAAAGGTGTGAGAAACAAAGGAGGCACAGAAGGAAAAGAAGCTGCAGCTCCAGAGAGTGGCAACTATAAAGGACTAATGGAAGGAGCCACGTGCAGGTCTCTTGGCATGCATCATAATGGTGCACTGGCTGCATCCAGTATTACGGGAGCAGAAATGTGCTGATTCAGCAGTGAGGCTTCTGGAGTAATGGCAGCTGAATTTGTGCTAAGCCTTTGTCAATTTATCTCTGTAACTGAACAGACACGTTGTTAGCAAGCTGTCACATCTCCAACCTGACAAGTAGTTTCTGAGGCATCCCATCCCTTCAGCTGTTTGCCACTGGCTCACACTCCCTCAGGTACAGATATTTTTTCCCCAGCAGAGCACTCCCCTCCTCCACTCCAGCCCAGCTGGCTGAGCAGCATCACATTGCAGAAACCCTTATGCAGCACCAGGAGAAAACAGCTGGGGTAAGGTTGCCATGTCACAAGCCCTCCTCCACGCAGGCTACAGTCTGATACCATCAGTTCTTGGTATCTGGGGTACTTAGGGCAAAGAAGGAAAAGTAAAATAAATAATTAAACATGTGTAAATAAGTCGTGCTGGAATGTAGTGCCTTCATACCTTTTGAAAAAAAATCAAGCTGAAGACACAATATGATGTTATAAATAAAATCATTGTGCAGCATCCTTTATAATGTCTCTGAAAGAGTTTTGCCTTTTTTTTTTTTAAGCATAGCACATTTAATCTGCAACTCAGATAGCGCACCCACAGATAATCAAGAGGTGACTGTGAAAAATCTTTTTTTGAATGACAGCTTTAAAAGTTCATGCACATTTCTTATGACAAATCCCCTAATTATCACTTCCATCAGCAGACTGCTAACACATATTCCGGGCACCACTGAGCAGGAGGAAAAACCCAAGCAGGAAGCACCACAGGCTTATCACCAAGATGATAAAAAGCCCAAATTCTAAGCAGCACTACAAAAGGCAAGCGGTCAGCTCATGCTGGCAGTGCTGTATAAATAACAGAGTTTGCAGAAGCAGCCCTAAGACTTCTGTGCCATGGCCTCAGGACAGCAGCGGCCAGGGAAGTGAGCAGAACAGCTCCATCACAGCTCACCATCAACCACGGACAGCAAAACTCCACTTATGTTCACCCTGGCAGCTCTTGTTTGCCCAGAGACATACATGAACATTGCCCTAAAGGAAAAACAAACCGCATTTTCCAGCTCCCCCAGCAACAAGTGGCCTGCTTGATGCGCTGTGTGCAGGTAATGGCTGTGGCAGCTGCTCCCCAGAAGTGGAGCTGACTTGGAGAGACTGTTCAGCTTTCAGGAGCACTCAGACTAGCCAGTCATTAACACACAGCCACTCACAAAATTCAGATCCAGATCTGATGAAGACTTCAGATACATCCATGTTTCACGCTGTTTGCAACATGGGGCTTGGCTCTGCCCATTAAAAAAACATGGATCTCCAAAACTCAGCGTTCTACCTAAGACCGGATTTCCAGCTCTTCCTTGAGCACAGTTCATTTATTTACCTGTAGACTAGTCAGAGCAGCTGCTCCACAAAGGGATGGAGAGCCCCATTCAGACCAGTTACGATTCAGTCTGACCCTTCTCTGGCTAAGGAAGAAGAAAGCATCACCTGGAATCCTTACCTCCTTGTCATGCACTGGTGCCTCTCCTGCCTTGACTGCAACTAACAGAGGTAAAGGCCACCTAAACACTCAGTCCCCCCTACACCTCAGATCTAATCTGATCTAATCATGCTGTTAGCACAAAGCCCTGCCAAGGCAGTTTCTCACTAATAGAAAAGCCCACTTTGGATACATGTCCCCAGACTGCATCTCCAAGGGAGAGGCCCAGGGGCCGCCATCCAACCAGCACAGCCTGAGCTCACCCCTGGCTGTGCACCAGTGATTCACCAAGGCTGAAGCTGCTCTTGGGGTTAGCCCCTTGCTCTGGCAGCTGTACCAACACTAGCCGTAGGTGCCCACATAGAAGTCCCAGCGGCCCATGGAACATGGGAAGCACTGGAGACGGACACCAGCCAACAGGAGAACATGGAGGAGTCAGATTACAGAGGCAATGCTAAAAATGCTATTTTTGTCCCTGTGTTTCATAAGGGAGGCTCAAACCCAAGTGTGGTGTTTTTCCTCCTCCTTGAGTCACCGGGATCACTTTCAATAAGCCGTGTGTTAGCATCCACAAAGGCAGGGCAGCTTTTCAGCTCCTGCTTCTGGCAGGAGGGAGTGAGCAGAGCGAGTGCAGCAAGGCAGCGTGACAGCTGAAACCGCGCCTGAGGCATTAACTTTCCAGAGGTGCTGCCATCTCTGCAGATGTTACCAAGCTGCCTGGGCCTGTAAAACAGCAATAGTGACTCAGGCCAGCCAGCTGACCCACACACACTGCTTGGGTGCCTCTGCAAGGAGCACAGCTCAGAGGCACCGAGCAGATACTAAGAGGCCCGAACACAAAAGCCCCTGTTTCCATGTTTTCAAGCACTGGCTGAAGCTGGCTCCATCACAAGGGCATCCGAATACTCAAAAGTTCCAAAGGTCTCAGCCTGCCAATGACCCAGTAAAGCAAATTATGATTTGGAAGCAAAATATTTACCTAGCAGAGTGGGTAAAGTGCAGCAAGCTTTATGAAATACACTGCAAAACTCTATATGCAGATACAGTGTACCTGGAAAGCTCTCCGGTGTGCTTGTGACAGAGGCCTATAGAGAAGTCCTGAGATGGAGAAGCCTGCTAACCAAGCACCAGCAAGATTTTATGGCCACTGAGTCAAGAAGGAAAGGCTGCTTCTTGCAGCAACTCATTTACTTTTCCTCTTTGTGGCAATGCCTTTCTTGTTTTGGAGATTAGCTTGCTTTTGCCAGATGGAATCAAAGTCACCACTGTGAATTCAGCTTTTTTTCTTGTTTCTTGGAAAGCACCAGTCAGTACCATGTCAAGAAAAACAAACAGAGAGGTTTGCTTAGGATCTATTTAAAGCACATCAGCAACAGTAGCTCCAATAACAACCCCAGGGCCAACACTGATGCTTATGACAGAACTGGGGCTACTGTGTACAAGAAGGGCAAGATCATTGCAGAGAACATGCTGTCCGGTGGGCTTTCACACTAAGTCAATCTTTACATTTTCCTCTTTTGCCAAAGAGGTCAAAGTCATGGTCAGAAAACTTGAGGTGTGAGACAAATGCTTCAGGAAGGGTCAGATCCAAATGGAAAATTCTCAGCATTTCCCTGGCAGCCAAGGAAGAGAAGCAGTTTACCAAGAAAAAGTGAAAATCCCTGTGAGCAGACCATGCTGGCTTTGCTCCATTCACTGAGCAGGCAGAGAAACAGTCCCAAAATGGTGCAGAGGATGCCTAGGCTGAAAAGCTCAACTTTGGCATTGCACAATCCAAGCAGGAGGGTGCAGCATCCAGAGAGCTGCTATATGCAGTCAGTGGCCATATAGCAGAAGCCTTGGAGCTCAACTGCTGCAAGCTGACACGAGGTCCACCTCCACCACCACCATCCTCAGTGCTGTGGGCAGAAACCAGCCAAGGAGGTGGTCATGATGAGCCTGGGGCCTGCAGAGGGCCCTGTCCCACCTGCATGTACCCTGGCTGAAAAGCACAGGTAACCACACACCTGAGAGCCCTGCCCCAGCAAGAGCTGGTAACACCTCCTTACCTACAAGAGCATCAGAAGGCTAATGTCATTAGCATCTGTAAAACACTAATGCTCTCTGTATGTGTGGAGCGTTATTAAACAGCTGTGCAGAGCAAAGCCAACAGTCCTTCACTTTTGTTAATATAGGGTATTCTGCTAGTATCTACTCTCAGGTACTGGTAACAGCTATGCTTACAACAGGGTATTTACTACCACCTCAGCCTGCTGCAGAGATGCTGACCATAGCTCTAAAAGAATCTCAGAAACAACTCCTCCATGGGGAATCTGGTGCTGTCCCACTTACAAACATGCCAGTGCTCACCTCTTTCCTCTGCAGCTTTTCTCTAAAAGAGACATTCATAACCCTGAGCTCCTTAGCAGCAGACCTAATCCAGCAAGTATCCAAGACATTCAGGAAAAGAGAATTTCATAGCATTGGAATTTTTCCATGCCAGCACTTTTTCATCCTAAGATAAATGGCTTTTACTTACAGGGCTAAAGGCTCTATTATTTTCAAAATACTTCTCAGCTTCAAAGCAGCAATGGAAATTGGCTGTGCACCTGGCTGGCTGATCCAGCCTGGATTCGGACAAACAGCAAAAGGCGCCTTTCTTGTCTGCAGTAGTGAGCAGTAGTTTGCCAGGCTGCAGACAAGCAGGCAGAAGGGCTGATGTACAAAGGCTAGCACATAGTTAATCAGAGGGCGCACAAGCAGGGCTTGGGTAAATGGCAGGAGAGGAAGAAGTGGGGAGGAAGCACACTGCTTGGGAGAGCTGGGGACTGTGTTTGTATTCCCACACAGGGCTTCATGTTTGCATGCCAAGCAACTTGCCCAAAGACCATGCAAGCGCAGAGGGCAGCCTCAAACCTCTGCAAGGCCCGCTGGGGCCAGCTGGTGATGTCTGGAAAGTCCTAGGGGCTCCTGGAGCTACATGTGCCTTCCCCAGGCTCTTGCTGTGATGCGCAGCAGGAAGAGCCAGCAGACCTGTGCCGGGCCTGGCAGGCAGGTAGGTTTCCACCACAGGGATTAGCACAGAGCTCTGCTTTAGTGACCCCGTCCAGAAGCAGGCTGCACTCCTGGGGCACTCTGCTCCCCACCTCTGTCACTCCAGGCCCTGCAGCCTCTGGCAGCCGCACCACTTGCAGGAGCTTGCGCAATGCTTGGCCACGCTACGCCTGACCCCAGCCGGGGTTGTTGCTCTCGCTTTCGAGAGCCATGGTCATAAAAAGAGAAGGGATTTGCTGGCCAAGGAGCAGCCTGGCCGCGCTGACGCAGCGCAGGCTCCCAAGGTCAATGGTTGCAGCTCCGTGCCGGGGGAGGACACACAATGCCTAATGTGGAAATGTTTATATTTGGAGCAATATATAGTTACATCCAGCCACTAGCAGCTGCAAAGGCTGTTTACTGTAGCACATGGTCCCAGGCCTATTAGCTCCATGCCTGACAGGGACCCGACTTAGAGGAGAATGACTGTGAAGCTGGACATCGTATTTATATCTTTGCCAAGATCCCAACAATACTTTTCCTGGTAAGTCTGGCACAGAAATAATCATTTAAAGAGCTGAAGAACATAACATCCACAGCCTATCCCTCCAGCCAGAAGGGGAGTTGTACAGGGCTCACAGCCTAATCTTCCACAGCCCCAGTGATTCCCTCCTTTCACAAAGAGCTGGCAGTTTATTTCCTGGAGGCCCGCATGTAAGCACTCAACATGGACACAACACCTCCATGGCCACACTCAGCTGCTTGCACACGTTCTGCACGTGTGATGCCATCTTCTACACAAGACCCCATTCAGGAGTGCCAGAGGCCCAGAGAAGACTTCATCCCCCACCCCAGCACACAGACCCCTCACCATGGGGGAAGGACTGGCTGCAACGTCACAGCACACATCCACACAGCACTCCACAAACCAGCTGCTAAGTTAAAAAACAAAAGCACTACTCATTAGCTGTTTTCCGGGGACCCAGAGAACGCTATCTTCTTGGCTAGGAGAACTCAGTATCAACACTGGGAATGACAAAGCTCTGCTAGTTCACATAGTCCCTGACCTTGGCTAGCAGATAAAGCTGTGCAGCCTGATTTTGTTTTGCAGGTACCAGGTGTTGTTGAAGGTCAATGCTGAGGAAAGGGCTCTCCCACAGTCAGGAGAAGGTTACAGAGAGATTTTTTTATGCAACATAAGCTTGTCGATGATTAACAATTTTCTTCCAGTTAACTGCAAAGTTAATAGTTATTCAAAGCGCTCTATTGTAATGGGAGTGGAGATGGGGAGACATACTGCATTAACCATTAATCTTGGACTGTGCTAGAAAAATTAAAATGGGATATGGCACATAAGTATGATTAATTCTGCTTGCAAAGGGAGAAGGTGTTGGTGTATGCTTTGGGCAGGAGTGTTCCCTCCTGACAGCAGACTGCCAGGCACAGGTGAGGATGTGCCACTGGGCAGGCTGTGCCACTGGGCAGGCTGTCCTCCATTCCTCCATGTACAGGGCTGTGCTTTTGGCTGCCTTCCAGCTCAAACATTGTTCCCTATTTCAAAATTCAAATTGTTAATTCTCACTTCTCTTCAAGATCTCTAGATTTTAAGGAGTGGGTGTGTTTTTTCAAGTGTTTTTTTTTTAAGTTGCAAAGTGGAAAAGAGAGGAAGAGACAAACTGGGTAATTTGAGACTGTGAAAGAGAGCTGCGGACCTCTACACTTGTACTGCTTCAGTGTGTAGGGCTAGGGAGAAGAAAAGAGGGTTTCCCAAAAAGCTGGGCCTCTGTAAAGCCCCTCTTGCCTTGGCCCTGCTGCTGTGCAGTTCCCCTGCCCAAGGCTCACCAGTACCCTCCACCCTCACCCAGTGCCAAAACTGCTTTTCCAGAACACCTCAGTCCTTCTGACATGCACCAGCCCACTGCAGCAGGCACAGAGGTTCATGGAGTTTGATGCCATCAGGTGTATTTTCTGCTCACCAGCACACCTTCAAAGACCAAGGAGAACATCAGAGGCAGGCCCAAGAAGCACGCTTTGTACTCCCTGTCCCACAGGGCAGGGATGTTTGGCTCTGGGTTTTGATTTTTGCCATGGGAGGAACAGAAGACAGCTGCAAGATCTGAGGCAGGATTTATCTTCCTCTTTTCTCCTCCTCCCCCCAGCCTGCCAAAAGCCCCCTTCCTGCACCCATCAGGAACTTTGACCCTGGCTGCGCTGCAGGCCTGGATGACTGGATTCCTGAGGATGAATCAGAGCCCTTCGGAAGCCAAATCCCTCCCTCCAGCTCAGCTGTACCTACGCATGCCTGCACAGTTGTTTTTCTTCGGAGTCAGAGTTTCCTTGTCCCAGCCAGAAGTGGAAGTGTTAAGCTATTGTGAGTGGCTGCTTGTTTTTATGAATACTATCTCAGCAATGGGTGTTTCTGTGAAACATGCTAGGTCTCCAGTTGTTTAAGTCATCACACATTTCACAATGTTTTCTGTATTCATTTGAAGGCAATGCCAATGTAATGTGTTCCCTACAAGAGAAATGGGCCAGTGCACAAGTGCTTCTCTCCCTTCCTGCTCACAGCCCTCTTCACAACACACCAATCAACAGATGTGCCGCCAGAGAGGTGCAGCTCTGCAACCCAACAGTGGAGAGTGAGCACACATCACTTCCTCCAGTAGCCACAGGGCACAGCATGAGCAAGGCCTCCTACTGCAGCCCATGCCCAGCAGTAGGAATGGTGTGCCCCAGGCATCCTCCCAGAACACAGGGAGGAAGGGCAGAGGTTGACAGGGCAGGAGGCAGTGTCCCATCTTGTCCCATTCAAAGAAAGGCCAGTAACAGCAGCCTGCAAAAGCCAGGGCTGCAGGAACAGCCTGAGTGCATTTGGCTTTGAGAAGGAGTTAAGAAAAATGAAATCATAAACAAAGATAAGTTATGGCATATCTATAATGGTACTGTAACTGCTAGGCTTTAGGGAACAGTTGACACAACTTGGCTACCCTACCCCAAGATAACTGAGAGCAGCAGCCAATGGCTTCCATACTTCCACACACCCACATACACACCCCTGCCCCAAACATCTCCCTGCAAAGCCATCAGCAAAGATTGACCCACAAAGGTCTTCAAGATAAGTCTTTCATATTGTTGCATGCATTCTACGTTCACAGGCCAAGCTGCACTCCATGGGGAGGTCCATCACTACCGGGTGCACTGCAACAGCAGCACACCACAGCATGGGGCATCACACCCAGGAGGCCTCATGACAGCACTCAGCCCAGCTGCAGAACCAAATTTTAACAGAGCCCTATAAAAACAGTGTTCCCACATGAAAGGTTCCAGCAAGAACCAAACATCTGGGAGAAAGCACATTCTTGTGGAGACAAGTAACAGAAACAGGCTTAAAGGAGCTAAATCCCATCTGGCTGATGGCAGAAGCAAAGGCCCAGGCTGCTTTCTTGGAGAAACAGGTATAACACATCCTCTGCATATGTGCAGAAAGCATCTGGACATGGTATCTGAAGGGGCAATATGTAAGACCATGCCACAACAAGAAGAAAAGGAAAAGTGTTGCAGCTCCAAAAACAAGTACGTTTTGAGTTATGGCAAAGTTACACTAAGGCAGAGGCACTGACCCCAGTCTGAACCCTTAACTGTCCTGCAGCTGTATCTGATAAAGCCCAGTCATGCTGCATTTGCATCTCCTCCCCACTTCCCAATCCTGCCACTTCCATTTACTGGCAGAAGTTGCATGAGAAGCCATAAATTTACTGGAAGTAAAGGTGCAGCAGTAATAACAAGTCATTGTGCACAAAACAGCTGCATGCAAAGCTTCCCTCCAGCTCCCACGTGCTGAGCAAAGTGCCCCCCACCCCCATATCAAGATGTATCCATGCGTACATGAAATTTATTTTCTCATCCTATGGCATGCAGCTGCTTCTGCCCAGGTCTCCACCATAGCCTCCAGCCTCCCCAAACTGGCTTTCTCTTCCCTGTTCCCACTACATCTGGGATCTCACATCAAGATGCGGGCAGCTACCATGCACAGAGCCTGAGCCCCCGCCCCCATCCCCACAGTCCAAATCCCAGAGTTAGCGGGCTCCTGGGGTGAGAAGACAAGGATCTCCGCACACATGGGGCCATGCGTCCCCACAGCAGCCCTGAGGCAGCTACCTGCCTGCACAGTGAGGCCCCAGCATCTCTCACTGCACCTGCTCTGTGGTGTTATCAGCCTCTAAGGCTGCAGAACTGGCAGTCTACTAAAAACATGAGTCACGCAGAAAGTCTCATATCCTTCTCCAGTTCAAAGTGTTTCCTAGAACTGCACTGTGAGGCCTTGAAGACTCGACTGTTTACTGAAATTAAAAATTCCCCTCCTGCTCTTGCGCAGCACTGCCTGAAACATGTCTGTGTTTTCTTTATCTCATGTCTAAAATCTCCTCAGCAGAAAATAGGTAGTGATGAGAGAGGAAATGGGAAAAGGGGATCTGCAGCAACCAGAAAGCTCACCTATTATTATACAAAACAGAGAGGCGGGAGGCAGACAGTCTGCTGTTTCACATACCCTGCACAGACAAGCAGACAGCTGAGAAGAGGCAGGGCAAGGTAGATGCTCATGTATTCAGTCCACTGAGGATGAGGTGCAGAAGAACACACTGGCATCATCTGACCTTAAAACCATGACTGAAGGGAGAGCTGACAAACAGCTTCCAAGTTCTGGGCTCCACATCCCAAGTGGGACACTTCTCTCCCACAGAAGGGGAGCAGAGCAAACAGGTGACAGCAGCTTGCAGGGGCACCAAGGAGCCGGGCAGGCACATCCCCTGGGGCCAGGTGCTAAAGGAAGCCCTGCAGACCTGATAAGCAAGTCATATTTAGAGAAAGAAGTTTCACTGCCTTACGCTCTGCTGGCAAGTCAAGAACTGACAGTACCATATTCCAGAAGCACTTATTCCTGTGGAAAAAAAAAAAAAAGATAGGGAGATAAAAAAAACATTTCACGTGTAAGCAAAAGCATGAAGAAAAGCTTTTGTCACCCATTCAGCTAGCACTGTGCCCAAAGAGATCCCTTGCTGCCCACTTGGGGCACTGCAGAGGAAGAGGAGGGTGGTTCATCTCCACTGCTGACCCCAGAGAGAGGCACTGGGTTCACATTCTCTCTCACCAGGCTTATCTGCTGGCTGATTATATCAAAAAGCCCTTACACTGAGCTCTATTAAGATGCTAGTGCGCACAGTCAAGGCCACTGAAATATTCCCGAAGCCTCAGAAAAGCCTGACAAATTGTGATATTTTCGCATAAGCTCTGACCCAGTATACCACAGAACAGACAAGTGGTGCTTCCCCACGGCAGGGACCGTTCCTGGAGCTGCTGACAACCCACCCACTGTCTCATTGCTGTCCTACTCTTGATTACAGTTTGAGATAATCCTTTTATTAACCCAAATTCAACCCTGAAGCTGTCCAGAAGACAGCCCCTCAGCAAGCAGCCTTCTTGATGCTGCCTGCAACTGCTGCAGCACAGGCTGATGCCAGGGGGCAGGAGGGCTGCCAGGCTCCACTCCCACCAGCCCACATGAGTTCTGTGCAGGAGCAGCCTCAACCAGCCCAGGCCAGCACACGGTGGCAGGCAGCCTCTCCGGTTTCTCTGAAGTTCACCTATCTTTGCTCTTGGTGCTAGTTCCTAAGCAGGAGGAAAACAGCAGACATACCATTCAGTCAGTTTTGGTGTTACACAACAGAAAATAGGAAAGCACCCACGGGAACTGAGCCAAGTCAATAATGGAGATACATTAAGCAATACATGCACCTGGCTGTCAGAAGTGCAAGATTCTCTCTCTTTAGTAATTACAGAGCAATTATGAAGTTAACAGCAACTCCAATAAGGACATATATTTCACAATACAATTCTGTTCACAATCCATCGGGAGCAGTCACAACAAGGAGATACAGCTCTGAAACTGAACTGTCCTCATCCCTGCAGGCATAATCCTCTAAATGCCAGTCTTTGGTGGGGTGAGATCTTGCAAAAGTCATAATTAAGTGATTATTTATTAACAGAATGTAATTGAAGCTGTACTTCATCATGACTTAAAAAAAATCTTATTTTTAAGATAGGTAATGAAAACCAAGATAAGATGGAACATTTGGATACTGGGTTTATGAAAGCTCGGTAAGCCTATCATTCTGCAAAACCAAAACCAGATTAAAGCTGGGTTTCAATGCATCTGAACACATCAAAGTCTTTTCTGGATGATCAGGATGAGAAGCTTCATATTCCATGCCTCTTTGTAGTGGTAAAATTGGGATGATCTCAGTTTATCTAAACCATCCAAAGAGTAAACAAGGCAATAACCACCGTAAGGTTCAGAACAGATTAGTGCTCAAGTTTCAGACAATAAACTCAGGTCTGCTATAGTTCACATCTTACTTGCACTGGCTTTCACCTTTGCTTCCAAGTGTGGATTTCATGCCTGATCTAAGACAGTCCACCTTGTTCTACATACCATACAGCAGTGTGAAGCAGAGGACATTGGTGGCACTGGGCTGCCACGGCTCACAGACAGGAGCAATGAGCATTGATTGCCTCATCACCACTTGCCAGGAGGTGATGATAAGCTCACCCAGGAGCTAACGTTTTAGCACTAACAACCCACTTCGCTATCTTGCAGTGCACTGTGGACAAGCTCATCCACACAGCTACAAAAGAAAGGGCAACCCAGTCCATACAACCATGAGCAAAGCATTCAGACTTGTGGGAGGGGAGGAGATCATGCAGAACATGGATGGCACTGGGTAAAGCAAGGCTGCCAATGCACATAAAACCCACTGATCATCTTCTCAAAGGAACTTCCTGCGCAGGAACAACCAGCCAGGAAGCCTTCCATCAAGCCCAGCATTTATCTTCTCACTATCTCTTTCTTATCTCCTTTCAGGCTTTATTTCATTCGAGTATTGAAACCTGTTGTGGTTTACTTTCATAAAAGTAGAGTCAGCCACTCGGTGTTTTCAGGCAGCAGGGATGTTTTATTATCTCTTGCTGCATCTACAGCAGGGCTGAAAAGGTGCTATTGTGGTTTGACAGCAAAGGTGATACATGATTCCATCGAGAGGTATCCAAATATCTAAGTGCTTTATAAGGATTAAATAAATAATTATCAGGACCTCTAGCAGAAAGATAGCCAGGGATTATCCCCATTCTCCAGACAAGAAGAGCATTTTTGCAACAAGACAAGGTAATAAGAGCTACTGAACCTAAACACAGTCACTGTGAAAGCCAAAGATTTGCATATTCCAGGCAGCAGTTCCATCCCCAGAGCAGTTAATGTCCTAATGAACCAGTAGAGACTGGGTCTCAGGTTTCTGAGAACATGCAAGAGGAGTGACCTGTCTTTTCAGTACACTCAGCTGAGTAGCATTCAGAGGGCCCTGAGAGCAGCAGAGGGAAAACAAAGTGGGCATAGGAAGCCCACACTTCTGTTTTCCTCTTCATCCCATGACCATTAATCATCACTAAGGACTCCTACACTTCAAGTTATACATGGGATAATTTCCAGCAACTAGAAGTAAGGCAGTGGTTACAAATACATATATATGCATTCAGTGCCACACACAGAATCACCACCACCAGACTTCATAAACTTAACAAAGGCCACAGAACCCCAGTATAACACCACAGTACCTTCTCCTGTTATGTCATCTTTTTGTTACGCTAAATCTATGCTTAGATTATATCTCTGGGACAAGAACTACATCCTTTATACATTTCTCTGATGTGCTTTTGAGATTAGAAACACCAAGTTGAAATAACCCAAGCCTCTCCAAGAGGAGCATGTTATATTTCTGGGTTTTATGATGGGTCCTTGCCAGTAAGAAGCTTTAAAAGCAGTGAACGAGAAAGGAAAACAATTCATCACCTTTAAATGGCAACATTTCAGTGTATTTCATTTCCTCCACTGTTCCCTTAGAAGGAGCCACTTGTTACAAGAGTACCAGCACAGATCAAACCAAGCAGGCTGACGTGGTGGAGTGCTCAGCTACAAGACAACCCCTTCAACACTTCATTTTAAAAGACACCCAGGCAGGGGCCCTGGTCACTGCTCTGCTCAGGAGCAGACGCAAATCCCCCCACATAGCTCACTCCTTTGCAGAGGATCCTAGTGGAGGTATCTCCTGGCTTTGGGAGACTGATGCACAACCCGTCCTACCTGCTGCATCCCCACAAAATCTTCAGCCACATACCCTGCAGAGTTCTCAGAGACCTTAATTTAAGGGCCTTATACCTAATACTTATTTATTCAATGAGCGGAAAAAGAAGTAAGAAAATAAACATTCATACCCATGAGCAGAGAACAATCCCTCCACGTATCACCACCACCAGCAAAGAGCTTACCTTGGGCATTGGCCTTTTTTATAGGCAGTTTAAGAAAACAAGGAGCAGCTGCACTGATGATGTCTCCACATCATCTGGGAGAGCCTTACATCTGCTACATGCCCAGATGTACAGCCCCTCATCCTGATTTGGTAGGGATAGCCAAGATAGGGTGCTTGGGGTGACCAGCAAGCCCTTTGGGTCACAAGGGGAGAACACTGTTTTCTAGGGAGAGCAGAGCACAGTATATCAGTCAGAGCTGTGCAGGGAGCGTGAACCCCTGACCACTGCTGCTGCCATGCCATGATGGTACTCCATCCAGCTGCAGTCAGGGGACACCACAGATCAGCTCTGCAGGGCACTGACACCTCTTCTGCCAAGTGGACGCCATTCATTTCTTCTTCACATAGCATTTAAAGGCAGTATTCGTCTTGTCATATCTTGCAGCAGTTTCTTGGTGGCAGGTTGCCGAGGATGATGCTGGGATGTTTATTTCACCCTTTTGTTAAAGCAGATGACAGGTTTTTGGATGAGCCTGCTGCGGTTTGTAGGAACAGAAAGGAAAAAACAAGCTGGTCCAAAGCAGAGGGAAAGATACACAGGCTGAGAACATTTCTAAGGCACCTGGACTCACACCAGGAAGGATTTGCTCCTTTGTGTGAGCACAGCTCCCATCATCAATTGCTTTGACACCGTTGCCTCCCACTTTGACAGCATTGGCTTGCACACCAAATTGATCTGCAGCCCCTGTGCACGCAGCTGCCTGGAAATCTGTCTTCATATTATGATGCAAACGGCCAGAACTAGGCTTTTCTTCCATTTGTTTGTTTTCTTTTAATCTGATAGCATTGCTCAATGGAAGTTGCGGGGGTTTGGGTTAACTTGGGTGTCTTCTGTTGAAAGAAGAAAAAGGTATCCAGTGGCACTGATGAAATCTGCGCTGGAGCAAACTCAAGCATTGACAGAGTAGGGCTGATGTCTCCTGGCACTGTGTGGGTCTGAAACCACAGAGCTTATTTACAGCGCAGTGGCCCCCCCATATGCTGTGGGGTGAGAGTTTATGCTAACTGAAAATAACCGTTGCACTAGCCCCAAAATGGATAGTCTCTCCTCTTCTTCCTCCTCCTCTTCCCAGCAGCATGGAGCTCATGTCAGCCTACCATACTCAGTGCTTGTCGTTCCCTTTCCTGTCACCTCCCTGGTGTCAGAACAAAGGCTCATGAAGCTGTGGGCTGGATTGCCTGTACTCGTGGGCCCTCTAAGACTGAGCCCTGCCACATGAAGTCATGCATTTCCATCTGGACCAGTGAGCTGCTCCAATATGCAGAGGTGCTGACACAGTGCACGGAGGCACGTGAACTGGGGAGGAGGCAGGAGTACCCTCCAAAACTGCAGTGGGGTTTTAGACTAGTTTGATGGGAGCTCCATCAA
The DNA here is from genome assembly GCF_002078875.1 of Numida meleagris. NCBI lineage: Eukaryota > Metazoa > Chordata > Aves > Galliformes > Numididae > Numida > Numida meleagris. The sequence goes on along the minus strand of NC_034411.1, from coordinate 38,465,342 downwards.
GGCAGAGGATGCTCTGCACCCACTGCAGCAATGCAGCACTGGTTCTGGGCAGCGCTCAGCCTTGCAAAGACTTCTGAAGTGTGCTTAGTTTCCAGTCAAACCCATTCTGCCAACTGTAAAAATACTATTTTGATCCAGCTAAAATGATTCTCTGTGCTTTTATTCTGCAGTCTGATTTCCCAAGGCAGCGGGTCCTGGAGGTACCAGGGGAAGCTGGGATGGAGGAAATGGAAGTGTGGAAAAGAAGTGAGTAGTAAAGAGGGTGAAGATGACTGAAGGTCAGATGGAAGTGGGGACCAGGAAAGGAGCTGAAGTTGCAGAGTGGTGGAGGACGCCATAGGGAATATCATGGAGGAACTGGGGTTGCTTCAGTGTGGTTGTAGAAGATACAGGACACAAATCTGTAGCAAATCCGGCTTTTAAAATTCTGTAATTCATGGAACAAACTGCTCTTGAAATCTAGGCATGCCATATTCTAAACTGTGCCAATGTGCTGGATGAATCCAGGTCCCTGCCTCTGATCAAGAGGCCAAACCACAGATCCAAAATACCTGAAATCTGAGGAAATTGAAATCTGCAATGCAAACATCAGCATTTCAGCCATCCAGCTGCAGACACAGTATGAAGACAATTTCCCAAGGCAGCAGGCAGACCGGCTGGCAGCAGGATGCACATACAGTCCTTCTCTCATGCCCCACGTTGAACCCATGGTGCGTGCCCTGGACACTGTGCACCTGAGCAGCTCATTTACTGCGTTCTGTTCCCCATCACAGTATGTCTGCCAACGGTAGAAGCAGGCTGTGCATGTGACGAGGCTGCAGGGCAAGGTGGGGAGGGCAGCCTGCTGCTGGAAAACCTGCCAAAGGGGCTGCTCAAGATTTGCCTCAACTCACTGGCATCACACGGCTGCCATCCCTGGTGCTCTGAGTGTTGATCTCCCGCTGATCCCAGTGAAGTGAAGAAAAAAATTTAGCTTCTTTTAGCTCCCAGGGCAACAGCACAACTCTGTGTGATTTTGCAATACTCCATCAATGGGAAAACACCTTGGCATGGCTGCAAACAGCCACAAAGAGACAATTTCCTGGTTTATACGGTGCAGGGAGGGCGTGAGCAGGTGTGAGTAGCTGTAGGGGTTGGACTGCATTGCATACCCTGCAGTGAAGAGCTGTGTAGCATGCCGGGCTGGTGAGACCTGAACCTCAACATCTTCAACCCAATGCTGGCTTCTTCACCCAGTGCTATGGTGCTGGCCCTTAACCTCAAGACCACACGGAGTCTAGAGGGACAATTTCTCAGGCACAAGGCAGGGAGGATGGGGAGCCTGGGCTGCCCCAAATGGTGTTCTGTGGGCCCTGGGTGTGTGCCATGCTCAGGTCCTCCATGGGGTCTGTGGTCAGGGCATAACCAACGTGACCTCAGTCTGTGGGCAGCTTTGTCTGGGGGAAATGCTGTGTGGGATGAGCCCATAGTGATTCCTAAGAATTCCTGTCCTGCCTGCAAAAGGCTGCTGGCTGCTATCAGTCTCACGCTCTGCCTTCACTATAGTGCCATCGGGCAGATCGCAGCAAATTTACTGCACTTTTCAAACACTATTTCCTCAAGTGCAGTGAGCTGTCTGCAGAGAGAGACTGACAGTTCCTCTGCTTTTTCTTCTCTGCACCAATCAATTTGCAGTGTGAGAAAGATGAGATCTTAAATACGGACGATTAACGCCCTTGCTAATTATGTACACTAAGCGCCTCAATTAGAGAAGTGCCCGAGGGGGCCTCTATGAGCTTCACTGAGCTCCATGGGATGCTGATCCTGCCCCAGACACACAAGCGTGCTCACCCCCAGGGTTTGGTCCCACCCTGCAGTTCTGTGCAATGTTTTCCCTTTTCCCTTACATAAAATGGCAAAACTGAGATTCACGGACTTGATATGAAGGTGACAGACATGAAGAGGAGATTCTCTGAGGATGAGCAGGGGGAAACTCTGTAAATCATCCCATTCTTCATGAGCAAAGGTTAAGCTGAGGCGACATGATAGCCCGGATATTGCCAGCAGAGGATCTACAGTTAAAATGAATGGAATTATAGCAAATTTGGAAATATCAGCTGAGGGAAAAGAGCTAGCAAGCATGCAAAGGAATAAGGCTTTTGCATGAGAGGATATTGGAAAGATGTTTGAACACACGGAGGAAACAAAATATTAATGAATCAGCACCAACCAGCAACAAAGAAATCCATTATTTATAGGGAAGATAAATAATTATACATGCAAGGTCAAAGAAGACACTTGCACTGAAGTTTCTTAAGAGACAGGAGTGTAGAGAGTAATTGACTGTCTAGACATGGTCCCGGCTCAAAGGCTGAAATGCTATGATTCAGCTGAGCGGGAACAGCTTGGTCATGTTGGCTAATGGCTGTTCATAGTGCGAGCTCAAAGTGAACGTGAAGGAGGTGGGTTTCAGTGGTAGCATGCACCAAACTGCAGACAGCCTGGAAACTTGAGGTCTGAAACACTTCTGAAGGCAACAGGCAGGCTCCCACACTAAAGACTGGGCTTAGTTTCAGAAAACTTCGGGCAAGCTACGCTTGCTGTCTGCATTCGCTTTGATTTTCTAATAAGTTCTGCTTTATCAGGTGCATTCCTGTGTTTGACACAGCATGCTGCAGTCTGACCAGCAGCGAGGCTGGACCTGAGCACCCCAGGAAGGCACTGGGAGCCAGCCTCTCTGGGTCTTTCCAGGCAGAGACTTGCTCCTCACTAACCCAGGGCCCCAGGAGAGACAAGGCACGTGGCTATGGGAACGGGGAAGTGACACAGCCCCACGGTCAATGCATAGCCTGCATGGGGAGGATGGATACTCTGAATCACCTGACAGTCTGGCAGAAGATGAAGCTGCCCTCTGAATTGGAGAGTTTTGGGCTTTGTTGACAGAAATGCACTTAATAATCATTCAGAAGCACACAGAGGGGCTCAAGAGCAGATCACAGCCCCTTAGAGAGCAGAAAAGATGTCCTTCCTCTGACAAGCTGATTTGCTAATGTTACTTAAAACCAGCTGATTACCAATACCTTCAGCAGAACCGCTGCTGTTGCTAGAGATGCTGAAGTGGTCATTCCCCTCTCCACCATTCACAAGCACAAGGCCCAGCTCCAAGGCCTCGAGTCAACATCACGCACAGCTCCAGCACAGGAACAGCTCTTCCTTCCCCATCACGCACTCTCCCACAGGCACATTGAGCAAACAACGAAAACCCCTTGCTCTGGCCATTCCTCTCTGTGCTAAGATTCTTTAAAAAGAAACACACACAAAGAAAGGGAACACAAGTCCCCAAATTTCTACAGGAAGCTTTGACGGGTGTTTTCCTTTTCAGTTGGACATACATGCTTTTTGTGGAACTGGAGGGCATTTCCCCACTGAGGAAAGGACTTCCTTTAAAGCCAGAGGCCCCATGGTCATTGCAGTTCTCATAGTTACGAAATACTGCTGCTGTGGAGAGATGAGAGGAAAAAACGATTGCCAAGAATGAAAATCAAGTAGGCACTGGCAGTTTGGGTAAAAGTCTGTTATTAGTGATGGTGTGCCAGAATGTTAGCTTCATAAGGACTGCATGGATTTTATTCACTCACACCGATCTGAGATATTGAAGGTGATTTGCCTGACATTTAGAAGTGGGTCAAATACTCATCACTAACCTATATGAGACACACCAGGAGAAGGCAGCTGCCTCTGAGATAGAGCCTTTGCAGCACTGCTTACTGGGGGGAGTTATTGGACAGTCATACAGCATTTCCTGACCCTACAGCCTGCAAACCCTCTGACATTGCTCAGCATCCTGCTGCACGCACAGAAAGCTTGTGACGGCTTGTAACTCTTTGTGCATGGCCCTGGAACTTAGGTTACCTCTCAAGTTAATCATGGGAAAGACAAAGGAAGGCACAGAAATCAGATGAGCCACGCTACATACGGAGAGAAAATGAGTCTGGGGATGCCATGAGCACTGAGATATCATAGTAAGCAATCTGTAGCTAGGCTGATGGGTGTGGTTAAAGGACTCAGCACAGAATTAATGCTGTGCTAGAAATGGATGGAGAAATCAAGTCTGCGGAGCTCCTGCTGTGAGCCCCGCTGCGAAGCAGCCTGCAAAATGCTGTTATGACAAGCACAGTCTACTGGCCGTCACTACCAACCTTTCACACAGCTCATTAGAGAAAGGTCACGGGTTATTTTTACTTTAATTCCCAAGGACGTACTTGGTTTGCTTCACACACTTCCACACAGCATTGCAATCTACGCACCCAGATCCCCCCACTCTTATAAACACATCCACACACAGCATCTATTTGTTCCTGCTCTTTTCTTGTAAAGCAAAACACTAAGCCATAAAATGCCTTTTCGAACTCCAGCTGTGACACTTTATGGAAGCATTTGAAAACTATTACTTTCAGTGAATGCACTGGGGTCTCTGGCACACGGGCTTTGTTTCGAAGACTGATTTAGGATGGGACTCTCAGCATCCGGTGCATCGGGGCGATGCTAGGTCCCGGGAACAGCAGCAGTGCCTGTGGAGGACAGCTGAGCAGCAAGGAAGGGCTCAGACTGCAGCTGGAAGCCCACCAGCCCAGGATGCCAAATCAGGGGACGTCATCCCCAAACAGCCCCTGAGATAGCTGCCGATGCAACTCAATGGCAGTGTTCTTGGTAAAGCTTTGTTTTTCCCCTGCCACTCTAGCTCTTTTTATTATTTCACTTCCTGTTCACTGAAAGAGCCATCACTGAAATTGTCCCTTGTGATGTCATTGTGATTGTTTCCTTGTGATGGTCAATGCTGGATCCTGCTTTCAGCACACAGACTAAAGTCTGCTCCAGCATAGTTTATCCCATTTACAAAGGAGATAAAAGGACAGTGGCAGTCAGTGACTGATGAGGTTTTCAGAGGATCTGGTGAGGACATTCTGTATCCTCTGCATGGCCTGTCGGGTCTTCGCACAGAAGTTTGTCTTTCTGAAGTCCACCCACCTCAGGACTGAAAATATTAATTTAAGAATTCTTACATTCTTAATTTAAGACAGGTCTATGTCTCATTGCATATCCTTCCCATAGTATAATAAATTGTCCTTTTGTACAGCTTGTGAAAGCAGCACCCCCAGCAGTTGTTCTAGCATTACTGGAAGTGAAAGCACTTTGGACTATGCATGTTTGTCCGAAAGATAATGGCACTTCTAATCTGGTGACACTCAGTCTCAGCACTGATTTCCTTCCCAGGCAGTCTTCTTTCCTGTTTAATAGTTGTCTAAACCTTCATTCTGTGGGTGAAGTGATTACTTATTAATATGATACCAATTTATTGATTTCATTGCATTTTTCATTTCCACATTTTCTTCTTCAAAACAAAGCAAATATACTGGCCAGGAAGTTTCTGTCTGTACGTTTTCTTAATGTGCTCTTAGAAAGGACCTCAGAAGGCAATACACAGGATTGCCTGTGCCACAAATGATATTCCTCTCACATTTCCCAACCTCCACAGATCAATGGGATAATAATGAATACTAAATACCACTTAACACCTGTAAACTCAGAAGTTTGCCCCATCCCTGGAGATGTTCAAGGTCAGGTTGGACAGGGTCCTGAGCAACCTGATCTAGTGACTGATTTAGTGGTTGGCAACCCTGCCTGTGGTAGGAAGGTTGGAACTGGATTATCTTTGGGGTCCCTTCCAACCCAAGGTATTCTGTGATTCTTTGATAATTATCCAGAAACAGAAATAGTTACCAGTGAAGAAAGCACTGCTCCTCCACATATCTCAAAGACTTTTCCAAAGTCAAACAGATGTCTAATTTCACAGATGGGAAGAAGAGCAGAAAGATTAAGCAGGGGTCATACATCACACACCACAGGAATTGCAGTGTAATGCACACCCTGATGTCCCCCAGACTGATGGGGCCTCTACACTGGGTTTACATCACAAGATTTCGGTAGCAGTCATCTTTATATTCAAGAAGGTCTCCATGATTTCATGGTGTATCAGAGCCTTTAAACAAGCACAGGACAGATTAAAGTCATCCACAAATATTTGGTTCCCTCTACCCCCAAAGATAGCTGCAAGCATGTGTTCTGCCACATGCATCTCTAAGATGAAGCAGGAGATAACTATTTTTTTTGTCTGAAATAGTGTAGATCACTCTAACATTCCAAGAGCAAGGAAACATGGACTGTGAATGCTCCTTTGAAGTGCAATCAGCTGCAGCACACAGCTTCCTGCTGCTCGTGGGTGTCCAAAGTCCCTAAGATAACACTGATCCAGAAACTAGTTAGACTGAGAGGACTGGCCACATCCTCAGACAGTGTGAATCAGCATAGCCACATGGACTTCCACAAGTTACACAGCACTGCCTCAGCTGATACTGCATGTGAGGAGGGAGGGGATGAGGCACAGGGCATGCTGCACCGTGGCACAGGACTCTGATGATGCTGGTCGAGGGCAGCCCCCAGGAGCAGAGAAGCAGAGCAGTAAAACCAACAGTGAAGGAAAGTGGGCAGGGAGGGGGTCCTGGGAAGCAGACATCAAAGCCTTTCTCCATCTGCAGGGGAAGCCCTCCAGGGGAGACACACTGCAATTTAACCCTACAGAAATTAGCCAGGTGCCTCATCATTGCAAGTTTGTTAAAGAAGACCTTGAGCCCAAAGCAATGCTTTGCTCTCTCCTTTGCTACTTATTAGATTAAGAATGTTGTGATACTATTTATAAGAAAGCTGTGGAGAAGCATACCTGGGACAAAAGGAAGCCCTCGCTTATGCCATGCTGACTTCAGAATGCTGCAGAGCTGGGGAGGCACAGGTCACATAGCCTTCAGCTTCCTTTTCTCCATATCCTAATGCTGATATCCCGAGTCCACTGTCTGCACGTTCCCCTTCACCCTCTCCTGTGCTGCTTTTAAATGCGAGAGTGAGACTTCTCCATCATGGTGAACCTCCAGGCTTCAGACACCATGTAACTGGTGCCTGCTCCATTTTCAGTAGGAAGGGACTATGAATTTTTCCTCCAGCAGCTTGCATCTGGGATTCTGTGAGATGAACAAGGTCATTCTGTTTTCCAAAGCCAACTGATTGCTTAAGGTTTGGCCATTGCTTCAGGATCGTGACGCTTTGCAAGATTTGGGGCGGAAGGCCTGCCAGCTGACCCCACAGCCAAAAAGGGTCTGCAGGAGGGATGGAGGTCAGGCATTTATAACTCGCCTGTTTTTGTAACTCGCGGATGGAAAACTGCCTATGGAGATATATGTCACAAGCAACGCGCAACAGATGACAGTTTTCACCAACTGCTCAGACACGTAAGGCTTTTTTAATCTATCATCTCCATCCCTTGAAGAGATGTGAGGATCTCTCTTTTCCTCCTGCTTTCTATTCTGCTCCTTCTCCAGGCACTCCCTCGAGGCCCTGTGTCTCAGACTTACTTCATCTATTTTTTGAAGAAGAACAAGGGGCAGGTGGTGCCTGCAGAAGCTGAAAGGGAAAATGGACATATCTAGCGCATGCCACAAAAATAAACACGAAATCTCCAGAGCCGCCTGCTCCTCTGGAACCCCAAGCAACTTGCCACTTTCTTCTTCTTCTTGATGCGCTTATTTTTGCAAGCTCAAAGAATAAAGCATTGGATGTTACACAGCAGCTGCCCCAGGAAATAATTCACTCATTCCACTGCTGCAGACTTCAAGGAAAAAAAGCAATGAAGGGGGAAAAAAAGCCAATTCCTCTGCAAAATATCCAGTTTCCCAGCAGCTTCAACAGCCTAAATGAAAATAATGTTCTGGTTTGGTGTCCCTCCAATTCTCGTGGTTTTGTTGAGGATTTTGGAGAATGCATTTACTCCTTTGCTAACTGCAAGAACAGATTTATCCTGCAGCCATGTGCTGAATGATTATACAGGCCTAGAGGGAGTCTGAAAGCATAAACATTTACTTCATAAAAGAGATTCTGCAGACAGGAGGCCAGAGACAGTTGACTCTGGGTAATCATTTGTGCTCTGTTTAAAAAAAAAAAAAAAAAAACCTCATTTGCCAGAAGCCAGAAGGGAGACATGCACACACTTCAAGAACAGGCCCTTGCCACAGTGGACAGTGAAGAAATCCAAAGGGGCCGAGTGAGAAGGCAGTCTGTGGGCCAAGCTCTAAATACTGCACTGACAGCACAGCCACCTTTAGCGCAGATGTGAAGCCCTGAGCTCCTTGTCTCACTGCGAGGGGCTTTGCCTTGGCTTGGGCTGGGGAAATAAACAAATAACTCCACAGCCAGGGAAAACCCTGGAGCTTTGTGTCTCCCGTCCAGATGCGCAGTGAGATACAAGCTCCTTCTTTGGCTTTTCCCACAGTAGGAATATCAATGAAGACTTGTCTCCTCTTTACCTGGCTGTTTATTTTCACAGAACTTGTAAGAACATAAAGTTGCTGAGATCTCCACCCTGCTAACAAATTTGACTGAAATCTGCCAACAGCTGAAAGAAGTTTGTCAGGGACTTTCTTCAACACACATGCAAAACAAGACCCCGCAAGCCTTGTTCTCTTTGGAAGCCAGGCTAGCAGTGCAGTGGAAGGGGAGAGCTGTACTGGGGGACACTGCTGCATTGGCAAACTGAAAGTGATTCACCTGCCACCCTGCTGCACCTCTGCTGCACCCTCTCAGCCAGGAACCGGGCTTGAGAGGGCCTGAGCTGTACATGGGCAGCACGCCATTGGGACCCACGCACCACTCAACTCCTCGGCCAGTGACACTGCAGCATCTTTGAGCAGAATATAGTGCTTGCGTGCTACAGGAAAGCCCTGGGTGAACTTCTGTTGCTTTTTTTTTTATTTTTATTTTTTATGGTGCAGTGAAGTAATTGTGGGGTCGTGCTTGGTCTGAACAGTCATTAAATATCTGTCTTTCCCCACCTGCTATTTTTGCTGTTCATCTGTTCACACAACAGCTTCTGGTGTTGAGGAAGGAGTCTTAGGAGCCTTCCTACCAAGAATCTGTTTCCTCTGCTACCCCGTCGACCCCCAGCCTGTTTTTCCTTTGACGCAGTGAAAGCATTTTGTGGAGTGTTTTGGATCTTGGCACCAACACATTTGTATTTGAAGAGGAGAGCTACCAAGTGCAAAGGCAGCAGATTTGGTTTGCAATTTTGATGGGGAGATTTTTTATAAGAGAGAGACTTTTCAGCTCCCAGGCAATGAAAAATGGTGGCTGATCACAAATACTACTCTTTCTCAACAAATTCCAGAGTCTGTTAAAGGGCAGTCATAACCCAAGCACAGTACAAGCAGCTGAAGGTTTGGTGACTCATCAGCAGTGTCAGTACTGTATACAAACCAAAGCTGTTGAATTATTGCTCTTAAAAGGCACCTTTCCCCCTATTGCCCTTCCAGATCCCATAGTTTTCTGTCCAGATGACAAAAAAAGAGTGCAAATTTCAGGCTAAATTGTAGGCGGCTTAGTGGTTCACGCACAGAGGAAGCAGATGAGAAGCTAATCTTCCTATGAGTCTTCTGTTATCAGTGAAGATAGACCAGTGTTTCTTGAGGGGATTTCAAATGAGGAGCTTCACAGAGGTGCTCTGAACCATTCCCCACAGGAGCCTCTTTCTCTCTGCCAGGTAGCCTGAGGCTCGCCTTTGTGGAAACCTCTTTAGATCAAGTTTCTTGGGGCTGACACTGAGGTTTGCTGTCAGGCCAAGAAAACCTTCCTTCATCTGCTTCTACTCAAGCAGCCCAAGCCTGCCCCAAAGGCAATAAATAGCATCCTCTGTTGTAAAGGCCTAAAATCTGGATCAGCACCAAACACTGAATGTTACAAAGAAAGATCATCCTACTTGATGGAGCAGGCCTACAGCCCAAGGGAACTTTGAAATCTTCATCCTTGGAGATATTCAGAATGTGCCTGAGCAAGGCCCTGAATATTCTAGTCTCACTGTGAAGCTAGCTTTGCTCTGAGCAGAGGTTTCAACAAGCAACCTCCAGAGCTTCAGAGTGTCCCACGGTATAGACTTAAGCAGGAAACTCTACAGAAACACAGTACTATATTGTATACATTTCTTCTTGCAGAGAGAGCATCAGAAAAAAAGATAGTGCAGGACAAACAGAGGTGGCACACAGCACACCTAAGGAAGGCATAAATTAGGTAGTGCAGAGATGTGTGCAATACAAAACCTACCCAAAGCAGAGCCAGTAACCAAACATTCCACTACCACCAGCACTTCCTGCAGCCACCATGATTGCTGCTTAAATGAAGGCTGCTATCTCAGATAACCACTGCCTCACAAGATGTTATATGGCCAGCAGTGAGTCTGAGGGCTTAAAATAGGCAAGGATACTCAAGATCTGAAAATCAAATGGTCCTCATGGGGCTGTCACTCTACAACTGTTAACTCTTAAAGTTATTAATTTCAGAATTCCTAGGTTTACAAGCTCCAGGCTTCATGGTTATTTTCAGTCATCGCCAAAATAAAAATCAGTTTCCACATGCACGCATTTTCCTCAGACTCCCCCCCTATTAGCCTCATCAACGTTTTCTATCAGGAAACCCATAATTTATACTCTCCTGGCAAGGACATGATATTTCATCAGTGTTGCCAGCAATACCAATTTCCCCTCCTATTCTGCACTGTTTTCCTTTCTCTTGCCCCGTATTTCTCAGTAAACCAATCAAGCACAAATTCTAAGTCTTCCAGTTTCCCTCTTTTCCCTCCCACAAGTCACTGATGTCTAACCACAGACATCTGTGCTTCTTTTCAATAACTGTGGATGTAGTTGCCCTATAAAGCATACACATGACAGCACAGGGAAATTCCACACACGTTTTCTCCATCTGAAGATATACTGGTTCATATGTTACATTTATATTGGGTCTGGATCGTGTCCTACCATCATTCTGCAAGGAGAAATCCCAAGGCAGTCAACAGCGGCTTTGCAAGCAGATAAATGACAGAACTTGGCCCTACAAGTGGAATATCGTATGATATATTTCCTTTTCTGTTTGCCAAATTGATGTTAAGAAGGGGTTATGCACTAAGACAGTCATCGTAAGTTTCAGAAATAATCAGCAGCCATTTTTACTGAAACCTCAAAAAGCACAGCAATTAATCAGAAATATCACTGCTTTTTCTGTGAAGTTACAGTTGCTTCCATTTTACTGGCATTGCATCACATAGCAATTTTTCCAGCATGGGAGCTTTGAGGTCACTAGTAATTTATGGACAAAACCCTTTTTACTCTTCTCTTTTCATATTCTTTTATCTGGGTTTTCTGAAAATACACAAACAAGCAATGCTCAGACATGACATAACTGAGCGGCAGATCCAAGCCCCTGCTAGGTTCCAGTGTCCTCTGTAGTCCCAACCAGATGTGCTGCATTACGGACTGAGTCATCCCCTTGGAGAGAGGCTGGGAAGGATGTAAGTGCATTGAACAATCTGTTCCACAGGGGCAGACATGCTGAACTGAAACGCAGATAAGATTGACGTTTTAATGTGAGTGCGCTCCGCGGAGGAACAAAGTCAAAGTAGCAGTCGAGGCTCTCCAATAGCAACTGCACTGAAGGGGAATATTAATGCAGTTACCACATCTGCATCTCATTTTCCTTCAGTGTTTCCTGGTCGTATTGAGTTCACCCACTGGAGAGTGACATAACAGCATGAGCTGATGGGAAAGCGTCTTGAGATGCAGGACAAGGAAAATATATGCAGAATACTCAAATAAAGCAAGGAGAGGGGGAGGTAAGGTGACCAGACCTTGCATTTTCCACTTATGGAAAATGATAGAGGACATTTTTAGGACACCTCTCCACTTCCCATAGAGGCTCCTGCACACATTTGGAACCGTGGTTGTGCCAGGCTTGGTTTTTAGCCATGCCCTTCTATCATGGTCCTGCATTGCCTCTGAGAGCTTGCCGATTCATGTCTCCTGGCGGGGCACTAAAGTGCTAAAGCACATCATTTGCCCATGTGGAGGCTCTCAGAACAGGCTTTGCAGTCACGTCTATGCAGACCCAAACAAGCAACCACGCGTGGTACTGCAACAGCACAGCGGCTCTCAGCTCCTTCAGGCATCTCCAGCAAGACATCCCCTAGACAGCTCTGTGCCTTCAGGTAGGATTAAAATGCAAAGGGCTGAAGCCATTTTCTTCTAAATGACTGTTTAGAGTTCAGTGCTCCTTAGATTCATGATGATATGCGAATTACCCTGACTTGCTTGAAGGCATCCTTGTTATCAAGCCATAAGTCTGCGTGTGTCAAAAGTTCACAAGTGGTGACCTAATTACCTGTCTCCAACAGCGGGGGCTGTGGTATCTGGCAGGCAGCTCACGCAATACCTTAGCACTTAGGTCAAGGCAGTAAGGCTTCTTGAATTGCATGTTTTAATTGTATCTGGTTTCGTAGAAAAGTCATGGACAAAAAATTAACTGCAGCAATGGAAGCAATCTTGGGAGCTTTAAAGATTTCTGTTGGATTTTGTCACATTCAGCAATGTGCCGGCTTGAGTTGCAATTGCTGGCTATGCTCCCGCTGGGTTTGACAGGGCAGGGCCTTATATTGCACCAAATTTGGCATGAGAATGGAAAAAAGTGATGAGCCATATTTCCCTGCCACTCACAGGTATGTGGAAAGAAATCTCTCTGAATCTGAAGGAATTGTGACTTTGTGGGCGCAGTGCAGGTGAGAGGGATATGGGGCCTTCTGCCAGCAGTGGGCACAGCAGCAGCCTGCTGGAGATAGTGCACATCAGGAACCCTGAGCCCTGCTCCACCTCACCGTTTCCCCTGAAGTGTGGGAAACCTCGCATTCAGATCTAATCAGTGCACAAACATGCTGGCAGGGAGCCATGCACAGATACAGCACTTGGGAAGCAGTGTCTTCAGGAAGCAGTGTCTTCTGTCTTCAGGAAGAGGCATATAACACTGTTCTCCACTACCCACATCCTTCACTCAGCAGCTCCATCTTCCCCAAAAGGTGAACCACCAAGGACTTCTCCAAAAGCAGATACAGATGGTGGCTCTTTGCAGCCTGCCCATATTGTTGGCAGGAGACACCAATGCTGAGACAAGACTTCCTGAGGAAGCATGCAATCAGTCAGGGGAAACTAGTGATAGGATGAGAGGCAATGGCCTCAAGTTGTGCCAGGGGAGGTTCAGGTTGCATATCAGGAAACATTCCTTCACAGAAAGTGCGGTGAGGCACTGGCACAGGCTGCCCAGATAGGTGGTGGAGTCACCATTCCTGGAGGTGTTCCGGAAACATGTGGATGTGGCACTGAGCGACATGGTTAGTGGGCATGGTGGGGATGGGTTGATGGTTTGACTAGGTGATCTTAGAGATCTTTTCCAACTTTAATGATTCTATTCTCTGTTCCTCAGCCTGCAAGCACTACTCTCAAACATGTTCATATCACAGCTGCAGATCTGCCTCCTCAAGAAACGGCACAGCCTATTACTCACTGGGGGTCAGGGTGCAGTTGTTGTGACTGAGATAAGCCTCAGACTTCTTTGCTTCTAATACATTTCTTAGTGGTTAAATAAGCTGGAATCTTTCCAGCATATTTTTTACACGTTTTGCTAGACCAGTATAGGAGTGAAGAGGTGCAGCACAGATTATGAGCGATAGATCAATATAATGATCAAATACCTTGAGTTTGTTTTCACTTTTAGACCAGCTAAGCACAACTAGCAGGTAATAAATCAGAGCTGCAATTAAAGGTCCACAGGAATTTTACTGGGTGGAAGTTCAAACTTCCAGGCTTAATTCCGGTCCCAAGAACTCAGTCTCACATTAGAGCTGTAAGAATTTACTCTTCCTATTTCCATCAAAGATGACAGCAGCCACACTGGAGGCTACATGGGCAGCATGAATTCCAGCAGCTGTTGCTCTATCAGTTGAAATTTCTGTAAGTTTTGACCTTACCAAACCCCAGCTTTACCCTGTGTCAGAAGACCAGTCTAAGCTCTGTTTGGAATTTAGCAACTCTGCCTTTCAAATGACGAAATCCCTCATAGCTCTGCTCCTCAGCATTTACTCAAAGTTGCTAGTGCATCTTTTTGCAAATTCTAAATTCCGATACAAGGAAATTAGCCATTGTTCTCCTCCAGGATCCCAGATTTGGTACTACAAGCATTCAAAAATAACATAAAGTTATGGCCAGCTGTGAAAATAGCTAAAGAAGTTGCAGATGTTCCTAGGGGAGCTGCTGAAATATTTTGGCACCTTTGCTCTGTCATTAGAAACAAAACACGATACTCGGTTAGAACAGCAGTGTGAGTTCAAGGGGAAGAGGAAAACAGGAAAGCATTTAACAGTGCTAACAGGGAATGTGGGCTCAGCTGTATAAAAAGTTTTCAAAAGTACCAAAGTGGCTCCAGCTCCTGAACCCCATACCCTGCCGTGACTGTGCTATGTCCTTGAGCTTCAGTGGGCTCAGCGGGCTGCAGAGAAGGTGGAGTTGCAGTGAAAGCCTTTATTTGAAACAAGAGTTGGCACAGGACAAGATAACGCAGCAGGCAGGTACAGTGCTTTGACACATGCACTGCTGTGAGTAAACTACTTCTAGCAGATGAGCTGCTTCAGTCTAGCTCAGGTGTCTCCAAAAGACACTACTGCACTTTGAGCTAACTCCACTATTGGCAGTAGGGATATATCCTGAGACTCAAAGGGAGACTAAGTAGCTTATAAAAACATAAATAGGGGGCCCTGCAGGCACCTTTGAAATGTTTACTCATAAGAGCATGGGCTGGGCCATTCTGCATGTTGCTGAAAAGTGTAAATTACTTTGCCTTAGGCCAGCCAGGAGGAAGATCATTCCAAAAGCAAGTGCTTCCCACCCCCAAATTCTTTCATCTTTCTCTGCCTGCCTCTTTCTGGCCAATCTCTGGTTTTCCTCTTCTTTCCAGATGCTCCAGAAAACCCTGGAGGATTCAAGGATTCTGCCCTAAGTCACCTTCAGGGAAAGAAACACGATACCTAGTTAAGTTGGCAAGGAAGGTACACTCAAAGTAAGTCATATGGCCCAGAGATAAGGAGGTGAGTGGATCAGTCATTGTGTGACAAGGTAGCACTGGAAAAACATGGGGCTTACCCATTCATAAAAGCCTGCCTTTGAAAAGGAGGCAGAGCCTTGGAGAAGCAGCAGTGCATGCTAATGCACTACCTAGGAATGGGGAACTCTAGTCCCTGCAACAAAGCACAGCTGCACGGAAGGCTGCTGACACACGCTGCAATATACACATGAATCGTCAATGTAGAAATAGCTGAAGGATATGTCTTGTGCTACAACTCAGCGATACTCCCCAAGTTAACAGCTGGGCTGACATTAATTATAAATCCTTTTCCCTTTTTCTCATCTCTAATAGGTCATCTAATCTATGCCAAACGAATTGCAGGGCTTTTCAGCAAAACAGATTGTCAAAAGCTCTTTCATCTACTGGAGCGGTTTAAATAATTGGACATTTCTACTGGAAAACTAATCTCTGATCTAATAGCTGTCACATAGCTGAAAATTTCATTTCATTCAATGTTCATTTCTGCCCAGACAGCTGAGCACCATGCTGTATTCCCCACAAACAAAATGTCCATCCAAGAAAAAAAGAGGCTGTTGCATTCAGTACAGTATTCAAAATCTTGATATGCCACCAACTATGCATGACAAATGCTGGAGAGGAACAAAGTCTACAGGAAGAGAAGAGCGTGCATGCTTTGGACAGGCGGGGGGGGCCAGCCCACAATGTTTGAGTCCAGCTCCAATTTTCCTCAGCATTCCTGCATTTTTGGATGGAAGTTATGGACTGTGTGCATTTCTGTGGAGAAGGCGAGGAGGAAGGGCGGGAGTCTTTTCTTTTTCCCAAACAACATCTCAGCCTGTCTCGGACTCACCCGCCAACATCTAACAACCAAAGACAAACAACATCGCAGCTCCACAATACTTAAGCTTGATTGAATGACGACAATTCCATGTTAAAAAAAATGAACATCAGAGCCTTCCACAGCTGCATCAACATTATCTATAAAAAAGCATGACACTACATGAAGCTTTGGCTATGCAAGCCAAGAACCTAAATCAGCCACGGCTTGGAGCATGGCCATCACTGAATTCTCGTGTAAAGCGATGCTGCCATATTGCTTACTTTCCACTGAGGTTTTCCACAAATTAACAGCTGTAGCAGACTCCCAGAAAACAGAAACTCTTTCCAAGTCTTTCTTCTCTGAAAATGTTGTTTCTTCACTTTATTCTTCCCCATATGGAAGGGGAGAAGAGGAGAAAAATCTGAACAGCCCTATGAGACCAAAAAAAAAATACAGACTGTGAGAAAAATTAATCACAAAAATTGCCTGGAAAGAGAGTGGTTATCAGTAAAATTACACCAGTGGTGGGCTCATTTTTTCTTTTCATTATACCAGCATGGTGGGATGGAGAATCAAGCCCAGGGAAAATATTTCTGGAGCAGCCCTTCTGATTTATGATCATCTCAGCCATTCTGACAAGATCAGAAGAGCTCTGGATTCTTTCCAGTTGAGCACCACCAAAGGCCAAATCATTCCTATTTAGGGAAAAACAAAACTTCCCTCTGCTTCAGTAAGAATAGTGTTTGGCATGAAGCACAGAGAAAACTGCTTCATTTCAACTAGCCTGCTGAAGTGCAGCTGAGACAGAAAGGGGATACCAGGCTGCCATGGATGGCTTCAGATTGCACTCTTTTCTCTTGATTTTATCTTGGATGTCACTAGGTACCACATAGGGTGATGTAGAGGGATTCATTATAAATGACAAAAAGTCCTCTTAACCCAAAAGTTATTTGATTTTCCATGTGCACAGATGGCTGTTGACTCACTGGAGGCAGGAACGATGGAACTAGCAGACTGGCAGGAGCACAGGGACTTGTGGCATTAGAAAACAGATTCACAGGGCGGATTGCCTTCTAAAGAACTATGAGATACAGTGTAGTAATAAGCAACACTCTGCAGAGATGGGGCTTTCCAGCTGGTGGACTGATGGGTATTACCAGCTTGTGAATACCAATATGATGCAAAGATGTGGCTTGTTCTGGGTACTTGGGCGTGACACCTGACAACAACACAGAGTGCTTTATAGAGAACAGCAACAGAAGGCATGCAGCATCACCCCGTCACGTCCCACGTGGCACTTGGCAGCGCCACACAAATCGTCAGCTGCCTGTGAGCTTTGCTGCACTGCTCTCACAAGCAATCACTCAAACCAAAATGATCTTACCTCCCTGTACAGAGAGAGGAGGGAAGCGTTGCTGACTTCCTGCTGCTGGAGTAAAGGGGGCTCAGGAGATGCGTCTGCATGCTATGCCTGCATTGGAGGAGAAGCCTGGTCAACATGCAGGAGCCACCCTGTTGTAGCAGGGACAGCAGTGGTATCAGGAATCTGTTACCTTAACTCCTCATTCAGAAGCCCCCACAACCTGGTTTGGTACTGACCAAAGCTCCTCCCATACTGATGACCATCTCACACTCATACAACCCTGTGATATGCATCAAACTCTTATGCGACTAATGCCCACTTCACACAAAAGCAAAAGAAACAAACACACCCTTTTAAATACAGCCACTGGCTATGAGTGGTTAAAAAAAAAAAAAAAAGACATACAAGCAACACCAGAGAACAAAAAATCTGATCATTTTTCCTGAGTGAAAAAACCAACAGTTTCAAATGCCAGTTTACTGGTGAGGATCTCTGTACTCAGTGCAGTCTTCAGTGTCAGCGATGTTTTCTCACCACGTCCTCTAACTGTTTCCAATGTTTAATGTGAGTATTTTTGGCAGTTAGTTTGTCATGAATTGACACTTACTTTGTCAACCTACCTGTGGCAAAACTGCACCCTCCCTCTATGTAGACCTGGCAGAAATACGAAGATTACTCATTGCAGGTTTCCAAGAAGCTCCTGAAGCCAGTGCTCAGAGTTTGCATAACAACCATTGTCGACAATCCACCTACAACAGCTTAAAAATACAGTTTTGAATGGGTGAGAGAGGCCGGGAGTTCTCAGAAGGACTAGTCAAATTCAGGATTTTATTAATAGAACCGGAGGCGTGCTCATGAAGAAAAAAAAAATACCACCCTCTTGTTATCTTAGCTGTCATCAGCAGTCACCTTTTCAAAAACAGACAGTCTAGAGGCAGAGTATTCCTGTAGATGAGCAAACAGAAAGATGCTGCATAAAAACATGAGAGCAAAATGGCGAGCAGCAGCACCAAGGATCACTGCTCAGGTCTGTGTTGAGAAATGTTCTGTGCACAGCTGCCTGCTTTGTGCGTGCCACTCTTGCTTAAGCAACTTCTTATTTTTTTAAAATACAGCGCCATGCATTTCACCCATAGAGAGCTAACTGCCAAACAAAGGGAGTCCACCAGCACAATGCACACTAAGCTATTTGTGGCACAGGCCCCAACGCTCTCTCCAGCCAAATAATGCAATTACGGAATCGCAGTGCACAATAGGCACTCCCTAAAATAGCAGATTAATAAATAGGGATGGGTGATGGATGTCAACAAAAGCAGAGAGCACTGCAGTGCAGGGCACCAAGGGCAATGGGAGCTTCTCCACAGGCCAGAGGGATGGGGCAACATGGCTGCCCCTCACCAGGCCTGCTTGTGAGAGGGATCCTCCCCAGGAGGTGCTGGGATGGAGTTTCACAGCTGAAGGCCAACCCTTTAGCCCAGAAGGATGAAGCACCACCTTCTCTGGGGCCTCTGGAGGATGGAGGGACATGGGATACCTTGGGAGTGGTCATGAGAGCAAGGGGGATGTTACCAAGCCATGTTAAAACCTCTGCTCTGAGTAAATACCAATGCTTGCAGTCTCGTCTCAGCCAAATCCCCAGCCTGCAAGGTCCACCATTAACAACAATCCCTGCAACTTTTTCAGCCTGTTTACACAAGCTAGAGCTTTCATACATAAAACTCTTAAATGAAAACATTAAAGAGCAGCTGGCGCCTCTTGGAAAACTCATAAAAAATCTGTTTCCAAACAGCGTAGCTTCTATACCATAAATTTCTGTCTTTCTCACTCCTCTCATTCTTTATTTCTGGAGACATTTGCATGAAAACAGGGACGTTGTTTATTAAAGAATTCATCTGCTTCTGCTGCTAATTTCCCACCTGAAGCCAGAGTCCCCCGGGTATGACATCATGACTGCAGGCTCTGGAAATGATCATGAAGTCACCAACAGCAGGCTTGGACAGGGGAGTAAACAGCGAGAAGACAGAACCTCCTCTGCTGCCAAATCCCGAGATCCTTATCCGGTTTTTCCTGGAGTGATATCCCATTGACTTCAGTGGGATATCAACCAAAATAAGGCCATCGGCATTTGGTGTTTTGGCTGTTCCTCCCATCCTGCTCCCTCCTCCATCAGGATCTTGCCCCCTGCATCAAGTCTGGGGCACTCGCCCCGGCACAATGCCATTGCTTCTCAGCACTGTGTCCTTGGCCGGCTCTCTGCAAGTGGAAGGAAGCAAACCCAGGGGAAAAACGCCTCATCTCAAGTGCCCCCTTCCCCACCATGCATCCTAAGGCAGCACTGAGCCCTGTGTGGGGCCGGCTGCAGGGAGCAGGGCTGTCCCATGTGCAGCCGTAGGCAAGAGCAGCACTACTGGAGGCTGGGGGTGGCAGTGGGCTCCTGGAGATCAATTACAAACACCTCTGCGGACAGACTACAGGACAGAAAGATGTATTTCATGTGCAAAGTTAGAGAAAGGAAACAGGAGCTAAAACGTCTCCTCCTGTGAGGACAAGAACACATTGCAAAGATGTCGTTTTCAGAACAGATCCAGCAATGTTAATCAGATCTACATTTTTCACCTCCTGCTCCATGAAAAGCATGAGAAAATGACTGTGAGCTTAAAGAGCTTCATTAGAACTCTTTTCACGTACAAATGTCTGCCACAGTGGAAGCCCTCCCCTGCCGCCACCAGGTGTGCAGTCAATATAAAGTGTACAGGCCAAATACCATCCTCTTTTCAACTGACATCTTGTGACATCTCTCTGTGTGACTGCTGCAGAGCTTCAGCATTGCAGCAGGGGATGTAACAGCCCTCCATGAGCAGCCCTCTCCCTCTATCAGCCTGCACCAGCCGGCTGTTTACCTTCCTGCCACCCTGCCGTGGGCCAGGACAGCCTCTGCCAGGCTGTGAAATGCAAATGCTATTGAGCAGACATCCGGAGATGTCTGAAGATCTATATGCCCTTGAGAATGGGATGGCTAAGTGGGAGAGGCTGGTTAGGAACAGAGATATTGACGCTGCTTGGGAAAGGCAGAGGCAGAACATGGGACCTTAGAAAACTTCCTCAGATCACCCTTTTACACCAACCTTGAAAGTTAACGTATATAGTGCTACATCTTCATTCAGTGCTAGTGTTGGGATCATGAATGGTGTTACTGAGTATTTGTCTCATGCTAGCAGATAATACTTGGCATAGCAGACAGCAAGGAGAAAAACAAGAAATGTATTTATACTCACAACATCAAAATTCCCCTCTTTGCAATGACTTGGCCTTGACTGATTGACCATCATGAATCTGCTCCATGGTCACAGTGCTCCTCTTGCATGCCCTGAGCTGGACTTGGTGGCTGGATGATGCTGTCTGGGAGGGGGTGAGTCAGCGAGCCCAGCACAAACACCACGTGCCTGCCCTCCCCCAGGCAATCATTACACCCTGTGGCCAGCCATGCACCTCCAGCGGGTCCCTCACCCCGCTCCCCACCAGCGCAGCCTATAGAAACTTCACCATCCAATTTCCTTCAGTTCAGTTCATTGTTACCGGCCAAACCATTCCAAGTGTTTTCCTTGGAACTCGCCTGCAGTCCCATCATGCCACACTTCCTCTGCACAGAGTAAATGTTATTTACCAGCTTTGATTATTTTGGAGAGATGTTCAGGTTTTTTCAGAAGAGGATAATATATCGAAACTGATTGTATTGGCTGCTTTGCCTATTTTTTCTGGATGGCTCTCATTCTCTTTGTATAAAATGTGAGAAATGAGCCCAGGCAACTTTTCAAGAAGGGCACAATGCCACTCTCACATGCAACTTGCATAATGGAGCCGTCACCTCTGCCGTGCTAAGCATATAGCTCAAGGAAATACAGGCTCACTGGGGAGAGGCATCCCAGCTCCCTGCTCAGTCACCCAGAGCACACCCAACCAAGTCAATAGGAGTATGGTCCAAAACAAGTAACAGCAGGAAGAGCTGATAAAGCTCCTTTGGCTGCTATCTATCCCCCTAACACACCACCTGATAGCACAACGGCAACCTGTCAAAGAAGGGTTACCTTCATTTCTTGAGGAGAGCTTTGAGAATTCAGGCAAAGAGTAAATATTTTGGTGCAAGTGTCTCTGACTCATCATGTCATCATTGTATTTCGGAGAGCTACTGGCTTCATCCTCAGAAAGAGCTGAAGAAATCAGCCCATCCCTTAGGACAGTTCACTCCAGGAGCTCTGCATTTTCTCATAATATCACTAATGTTCTCCATAAGAATTGGCATTGTTCACTATGAGAGAGAGGGAAAAGAGCCCTCCCCTCTTCTGCCTTCCAACTCTTGTTTTTCCATTTCCTTACTTTCAAATTGTAGTATAGCAAATGTCCAAGGTCTTCCTCCCACCTGCTTCTCCAAGGCGGTTTTAAATTAGCCATGATTTCCTTCTCTTCTCAGCTTCTCATTTTTTCCAGAGCCTGTACTATCAAAACCTAACGCCCTCCTTCCCTTTTTGTTATTCGAGACAGCCCAGCATCATACTGTTCATTCATTAGGACACTTCCACCCACTCAACAGATCCAGCATTCTCCACCTCTGCTCTGCATAAATGCTTTCATCTCCACATTAGTCTAGCTCTTACTTCTAGCAGCTGCTTTTTACTTTTTTTTTTTGTCTTTTCGGTGAGCAGCCCTTCCCACTCCACAGGGCTGCAGAGTCTTTCTGAAGCGAGTGCGTTCCTGCAACGAGGACAGACCATAGCAACAGAAGCAAAGGTTGCTTGCCGGAAAGCCCATTTGTTCATCCTAGTATTAAAAAAAATAACAATAAATGCCTATAATTCCAAGAGGGTCTGCCCTGTGCTCTGGACACCTTTACAGCAATGAAAATTACAATGTCATTGATATTAATAGCAAGAAACAGCGTTGGCTCGACACACTACAACTCCTTTGCTCCCACAGTGCTCCAAATGACAAGAGGAACTTCAAATTAAGTGCAGAAGACCCCTCCCCCCCGAGGGAAGCTGAGCTGTATGGCATGTGCTGGGATGTAATGAACCCTGGCTGCTGAAGGCCATGGGGTCATGTGTCCTGGACCAGCAGCTTCCCCTGGTATAGGAGAGGACCTTGAGAGGGAGGGTCCCCTGCCCAGCCTCAGTGTAAAATGACTACACCGCTTTACCAGGGTCTTTTGGCTTCTCACCATTGCCCTGAACTGCTCCCCACCACCTTGGAGGCTCACGGACACCTCCCACCTCCTACTTCTCCTCTCCCGTCTCTGGATTTTCACTCTCCAGATTCGTCTCAGCTCCTCACTTCATTACTGCCGTTCCCACACAAGGATCCAGGAGCCATAAACAGATTAACCTGTGGAAGAGCTGAAACTGTCCCAGCTTTAAAAAGCTACAAATGCACTGGAGCCTGTGAGAGCTGCACAATCCTACTGCAGCAGCAGCATGTTTTGCCTTGAGTATTATAGGGACTAAACTTGCGTGACTTTTAAAATCCCATAGTACATGTGTGCACAGAACTGTTACGCTGCAATTTACTCCAAATTACTGCTCCATTTATCTACCCAGAGCCTTGGCATCTTGCTGCCCCTACACTCCTAAATCACTCTTTTAACTCTCATTATACTCTCCTCATTTAATTTTCCAGCTCTTCAAGCAAACCCTCACAGTAATGATGTCTGCATATCTCTGTATTCTTATTTTCCAAAATGCTGCCCCCATCTCACTTACCACATAAATGTGTTAAGGCACAGAGCTGAAATGCCATGCCAGAAAAAGCAACCAACATTGTTTTGGTATATGCAGTGGTCAGGGTGCCCCGCTGGGGAGCCCACCAATGTGTAATTCATATACCAAGTTTCTCAGCCAGAACAGTCCTGTTCTTTCTCTTGTCCAAACCACAGACAAGAACGTCCAGCCTATCCAACATCTCGCAAATCCTGGGATCGACATGGAGATACCGAAGGGGAAAGGAGAAAACTACCCTTGCTAACATGCAATGAATACCTGTAACACCACAATCCCCTTCTTTTTTCTGCTTGCCTGCTGCACTGCTTTGAAAAATCCTTCTCACTGTAGGCTTTTGTCCTCCAGGTTAGGGGAGCAAAGGCACACAGCACTGCACACTAACTCTTCTCTGATGCCCAGTGGTGACCATACACTCCAAATCTATGGTGTGAGAGCTCCTGCAGCCACCCAGCCACACCATGCCCTGTTGTGCTCCTGCATAAGCACCAGACTCAGGCACAGAGACACATCTGGTCAGGGCTGGCATCTTTGATTTAATGATTTATTTTGAATACACCATTCTCCTTGCACAACCATCTCTCCCCACAAGGACCCATGACCTTTGCACTTTTCTGATGACTTCATCCACTGTGCTCTGCTCCCACAGGCTGTAGGTCAGGGATCAGGTGACAGGCTTGACCCAAACTGTCTGACAAAGGCTTCTCATCTGCTTGGCATGGCATTCAGAGAAATCGATTCATGGCAGCGTCAGTGCTGCATTACATTCAGCAGTGCTTCCCAGGCAGGCCATGAAAGGCACTCTCACCTCACCTGAGGTGGGCTTATTGACCCATTCAGCAGAAACTCTGGCACTGAGCATCCTTCTCAGTTCCCCACACTCTGCAGGCAAACCTTCTGCCTGGCCATGTGCCTGATCCCCAGTACAAAGGAGAAAGGTTTCAGTTTTGCAGAGTTGCCTTCCCAGCACTTTCTATAGGCATATAATTCACACCGAGCCTCTTCTCGAGGGACAGCAATGCCACCTCGTCCCAGTCCCAAGGGACATCGCAACTGCTGAGTTCTTCAGTACTAGTAGGCCCATGGAGGCAGGCACAGACACACCTAGAAATGTGCCATTGCTGGTCAGTGACACCCATTTTCCCGGTTTCTTAAACCTGCACAATGGCCCAGTCTTTTTCCCCACCCACCAACCCTGGTATGATTGAAGATCTGTTTGTGGTAGATACTGGTAGATTAGCAAATGTTAAAATGGAAGCCTACAGATGTTTTTGCCACTAATGTATGAATAAAACAAAGGCTGAAACAAGGCTAGACATAGATTGGCTGAGGATCAGACCAAAGACAGAAGAACTTTTTGAGTACTTTGAATATTTCAAGGTACATCTGTCACTAACTGAAGACAGGCTTGGTTCATTTTTCAAGATATGTTGGAAGTAATTTGCAAAAGTAAGTATGAAACCTGAAAGCACCGTGGAAATGTGCTCTGAATGACTGCACTACCATGACTGTGGAGGGAATTCAACACGGGGAGACATAATAAGAAGAATAAATATAATATAATATCAATTATATATATATTTATGTCTCCCCATGTTGAGTTATATATATATATATATATATATAAAAGTCAGTTCAGAGCTGGCTGGCCGCTTCCAGCTTGATTGCAGTGCCCCAGAAAGTGCCATTCTGGGACATGCAGAGATGATAGAAGCTTTCTGATATGAAAATCACTTTGTAGTGTTGCATTTGTGGTCCAGAGAGTCCCTCTCTGTAAAATTTCTCCTATGTATGAATTGCTTTTTTATGTGATACTGTTTTCAAAGCAGTATTTCAAATTCATATTCAGCATATATTCCGACTGTTGCTTCGCAATGCAGATGTTCCATGCACGCCTCTCTTAGGTGCATGGAAGTACCCCTAGGCACAGGTCTCCTCAGGCATCTGAAGCATCCACATGCTGTTTCACCCCCTGGAGCCCTGGCATGTCGCGCCTCCCAGCTCCCAGCACAGAACGCCAGCCCATCCACCATGCAAGCTGCTTGCGGAGATAAATGCCTCGGCATTTTGAGACAGAGCCTTGTCAGTTAGCCCAATAAAAAAAGCCCTACATTCGTTTCTTTCGCTTGCAGGCTCACTGCTTAGTCAGCTGTTAAAACAACGTGTAAAACCTTTGCTAAAAGAGCTGTGGTAGAAAATAGCTGATCAGTAAGTCTGAAGTGTCAGAGCTGTCTGGGTAGGTGGAGGCACTAACAGGAAAGCAGGAAACCCAGTCTGTAAGCTTACAGCTTGTGGAAAGGAAACAGTTTCCATTCAGCACACAGATTGCAGAGCAACACTGTCATGAGGGCTGGAGGCAGCCAAAAGTCATTTTCTCTCTCCCAGTTTAATGATTTCTGGTTGCTGCAGCTCGGCACTCCTGGGAGGAAGCGTGGGCAGCCTGCACTTAATGCTGCTCATTGTTCTGACTATTACGGTACGGGGAAGGGAGGCAGAGGATCTATAAACGTATTTCACACAAGTGTGTGTGAAATAACCCAAATAAATCACTCTGTGAGCCTTTTTTTTTAACAGCCAGCCTGCTACCTTTGACACCGGCTACAATTAGCACACTAACTTATTTACATGCCATAAATCCGCCATGCACAAAGACCTGCTGTCCTGACTTTTCACCACAAACCTGTGAGCTTCGGTACACTCGTTACATCAAGCTTCCCCCTTCCTTACAAAGAGTTTCAGTAGCTTGTGGCAGCGCAGTGGTGGATCGCACAAGGGCTGCATTCTCCTCCCCGGCCCTACGGCTGCTCCCAGCCCCGGCGGCCACCCCTGGGCCAGTGCGAGGCGGTCTGCCCTTATGAGATCTGGGAATGGATCCCACACATGGATCCGGCTGGAAAAATGAGCTGCGCCGAGGGCTGGGGGTTAGGTCCCCCCGGAGGGATCGCCTCAACACCCCCTGCCCTGGCAGCTGCAAGGGAGCTTTCAATTTTAATCACAAATTATTTTCATGGCAGCCCACAGTAAAATGAAAACAAGCATCACAAGGCAAAGAGGCCTTGCTGGGGTTTAGAAGTTTCGTGCTACATCCTTTGGGGGTTCAGTTCCAGGAAAAGCAAACAAGCAGCTCAGATGAAGCAGGCACAGCTCTGAGCACTGTGAGCACAGGGTGCCACCGGCCCCTCGTGCACTGCGGGACGTGCGAGCGCTCAGCTGCACACATAGCACTGCGGGCTGTGTCCGTGTGTGGCTCGTTAAACGTCACCACAGCAGCACAACACAGCCCTCCCTCTCGCTGTCCCAGCAGGCAGAGCTCCTGCAGACAGCGTATGTCAGGCCCTGGACACCAGTGGGTAGGCCAGGGGTACATTGTGGAAGGGAAACCAAAACTAAGGTATGCTGGAGCCTGTGGCATGCAATCAGCTCGTTCAGGACAACACAGACATGGGTGTGCAGACACCTGGCGGTGCGTCTGTGCTCCTGTCCATACAGACTACAGCTCGCTCTGTGCTCTGGGTGCAACCCAGCACCCTGAGGCCTTCCATCAGCACCCACTCCTCTGGGGACGATGGAATACTTTTCAGCTTCTCAAACATCCACCCGAGGATCAGCCCATGCCTTCACCCCTCCCACAGCCCCGTGAGGACAAGCAGCTATGTTTTTTTCGAGTAGACAGCAAAGGGGACAGATTTTCACCTACACACCACAGCTGGGTGAATGACTGAACGTCCCCACTTGCACACAGCCACGATCATCATGCACTGCTTGCAGGTCCCATTTATTCCACTTCAGTCCAAAGGAAATAACCTGAAGTTCAAATCATGCTGCCTGCTAGCCAAGAAAGGCATTAAGAATGGGTTAGACTGAGCAGAGGAAGCAAAGGAAGCTGCTCTGGGCACTGCAGCAAACTCTCAGCCTCTTCCCAAGCAGAGAGGGGTAGAGGTGCCAACTGGACCACCACTCTGCATTTTTCCCACTGACTGAAGTTTCCACCCAAACAAAACTGTACTCTAGGTGAATACATTCAATTTAAAAATCCCATCACTACATTTTTTTTATACTTTTATTGTGGAGAATAAATTAACAAGCCCCAAACAAAAAGAAGTCACTCCAAGATGAAATTCCAAAATGAAGTGCCTTATTCCAACCAGACAAAAATGGAACATTTCGTACCAGATAATTTGGTCTGTATATTTTTATAAACAAAACTGTTTTGCAACAAGCGCAATCCTATCAAAACCATTTGTATTAATAAAATGGTATTTTTGTAATAAAAATATTCTTTGGCAAAGCATTCGCCTGACTTTATTAGCACCATTAAGAATCCTCTTGCATTTCCTTATTTCTCAGCAGCTCGCAAGGAGGTATGTTCAGAATTTCATTATTTGAAAATGAGGCAATAAATAAAATAAAAAATAAAGAGTAATTTGTACTCCAATAATGGCTTCCTCTTCAAAGCTTCAGAGCAGTTTGCAA
Source organism: Numida meleagris (assembly GCF_002078875.1). Taxonomy (NCBI): domain Eukaryota; kingdom Metazoa; phylum Chordata; class Aves; order Galliformes; family Numididae; genus Numida; species Numida meleagris. Next base: position 38,437,891 of record NC_034411.1, on the reverse strand, counting down.
AAAAAAAAAAAAACAACAACCATGATTTAACCGTCCCTCTCGTAATGCAGCTATTCTCCCTTTTTATAGCTGGGAGAAATATCTCTTGAGAGAGACTCTGCTCATTTCAGATGTCTGCATTCTGAGTGCCAAGAGCCTGATTTACCACTGTTCATTGTGCTTAGACTCAGTGAATACAACAGGTACTCAGTGCTTGGAGCAAGCGAGACACTGGCATCTCAGGTCAGCTCTCTCAGACTACTGGAACCTGCTGGGGATCAGGGCTGAATTTGGGCAAACCAGAGACTGGGCCTACACTCACTCCCAGCCCTAGGATTACCCTGGAATGCCAGCACTCTGCAGGCAGAAGGCAGAACCCACTGCCCCACACCAGTCTTTTCCAAGCACACTCGGGATATTTTGCATGTTTTGTTAAGCAGGAAGAGCCACATTAACCGCTTGGTCAGCTCCGCTCTTTTGTCCATTTTACATTGCATTCCCATTGGTCTACATTTAAAGACAGAGAAGAATTCTTGGTGTTTAAAAACTTTTTAATGTTTTTTCATGCCAGAATTGGCAGACATCTCCGCAGCTGTGGAAGAGGCAGGAAAGCAGGGCTCGTTCTGGGGAAGAATTGCTTCTTTCATTTTCTTCTCACTTTAGCGTGGCTGATATTGATTTTAAACCTTGCTGGCACTCCGCAGAAAGAAGAGTGACAAATCTTCTTTCATCCAGAAAAGTATCAAATAGGTGTAGCTCCAATTTTAAAGCAGCCCCATCAAGTAATTTAGCTCCAAAAGGGATGATGGCTTTCCTGGCAGCGCTGGATCGGCCGTATCAGATGCAGCAGAGCACAGGATCACAAGTCTCACTGCTTCATTCCATCAGTGACCCCTGTTTCATCCTGTGCTCCAGAGGAAGATGAAAGGCCTCTGTAATGCATCCTAAGCCATAACCATATGGAAAAACCTCGTAGAATGTAAAAAGGATAAGCAAACACGGCCCTACAGAAATACTGGGACACTACAGCATTCATTTCTAAAATCCCAAAGGGATTAAAAGAGCAATTATACTGCCCTTAATTTCCTACAGTAGGGAAGCATTTCACTGCTACACACTGTATGCGGTCATGTTGAGGGCTTTTCAGCACAGAAAACACAGGAGAGAATGCCTAAATGCGTTAATGCCCAAACCTGCAAAAAGCCCAATTCTTAAGCGCCACTGTTTGCTATGCAGGCAGGCAGGATCCATCTGTACCTTCTGTGCTATACAATAACAGTAACCATAAAGATTCAGAACAAGCACAAGGACCGGTGAGACCATTAATAATAGCAATAAATGCTGTTCTGCATGAGGAAAACACTTACCCAAGGAATAAAAAAAGTCATTTTAGAATATGTTATGTCCTCTGTGAAATTCCCACCGCATTTGTACAACACTGTGGCAATTACGAAGCAGCTTCCCATCTCAGCAAACACCCCCTGCAATCAGACTTTGCTCGGGGCATCAGCTCCAAGCAGGACTGCTCCTGTACTGCAAGCTCCCCACCGCCCCTCGATCACACAGTTCTGCAGCTCACTCCTTCTCTCCCCAGCGTTTAATGCAGCTCTGGCCCTGCCAGCTGCTGGGGTTACTCCTTTGCTGGAGAGCCCCCCAGGCTGGTGTGCTGTGCCAAGGTGCTGCAGGATGTTACACAGCTCAGTGCCCAGAGCATTGTGCAGTGAGAGCCTACCCCTGGCAGGGAACTTAGGACTGTGTCAGACCAGCACGAAAACAAGCCTGGAAGCTAAAGGAGAGAAGATTAAAGCGAAGCAGCAGCATGTTTTTTAATTGTGCTTTAGAATTTCTAATCTAGTTAATGGCCCTTCCAGCCCATCTTGTGTAAAGAAACGAGCATGTGGCATGTACTGAAGGAGGATCAACACTGACACACCGGCAGATGCGCTTATTGGCACAAGAGACTGGATTAATTTTTGGACCGGGTTTTTCTCTCGCTCGCTAGCCAGCAGCAACTTGCTTTTTTAGAGGCAACGGGAGGGATCAAACAATCACTGCAGAGGGATATTAGTTCCCTGGCACTTAATCTTCTTCCATTACAGATTCTTTGCTCCAACAAGAGACAAGGCTGCCGTTCCTTCCCCCTGACTCACTGGCAATCCTTTATCCATCTCTGTTTTGCTGCTTTGGAGAATTCTTTGGCTGGAGTCTGATCAGCTCAGGCTGCCCTATTATTCTCTGTCTCCATATTTCCAACACTTGTTTCTCCTTCATCACTGCTCCTCGCAGTGGAAGCCTGAAAGTTACCACAGTACTCCAAAGTTAAATACACCCAGCCTAACGCCGTGCTGTTTTGCACACCTGCCTGAAGTGAGCGTCTCGTGTTGCACAGCCCTGAGCACACATGGTGCCCGGCTGTCTGACGGGGGCACAGTGGGAGGCTGACAGCATGCACAGAGAACCAACTCCATTCTCTCCCCTCGGGAGACTCAACCACTGGTGACAGAGAGCACTGCTGGTGGGAGGGAGACCAGAGAAATTCAGGCCAACTGAATATTGGGTGGCTGGAGGGGATGAGTTGCAAAACTCCCAGGAGTCTGGCCAGAACACTGGGGCTAAGGTCTCAAGAAACAGCATTTGAGGTGTTCCTGACTCACAGAGTCCTGCATCCCACAGTTTTGGCTGGCTCCCCAGGAAGTGGGGACCCTCTATCCAAAATTGCAGGCATGAATGGCAGCAAAAACCTCCAGTATCCTTTCCGTAGCCAGAGCAGTGGGATACCAGAACTCCACCAGCCCTGCAGACCCAAACCCCCAGTTCAACTCCAATCACCAAGGCAGGGGTGCAGCAGGAGTGGTGGAGAGTGCACATCCAATTCATGACTGCCAGTAATAGTGGTTCCCTATGAAGTTCAGAGATATTTTCTTGTGCCAGCCATAGCTAGCTATCTGCCCAGTAGCCTGAAGGATTTGCAGCATGTCACGGGGAGCAGTAGGTTTCAGTCTCCTCCTGGTGACTCACTGTGCTCACCTGGAGCTCTTCTTGCATTTGCACAAGGGGCAGCTATGCATCTTGAGGTTGCACAATGATGTGGACTGGAAAGCCCCAAGAAGCCGACTCCTTCCCTCACCAGGGACACCACTCTCTAGAAATACAATAATATTCCCTCCCAGATCTCCTCGCCAAACAAGTCCATTGGGAGGAGAGGATACACTGGACAGTAAAATACTGTAACTGTCTGTTAATGCCATTTGGGATGCTGTTGAAAGAATTCTGGAACAACCATGAGACTTTTTGGATGCTCAAACACCAAGTGAGTCAAAAAATCATCTGTGTCCTACAGAGAAACATTTTAGAAAACAAAGCAATTGGCTTCAAGCAACATGATGTAACCTTGGTTTTTCCTCCCCTTATTGTAAGTGCATCTCTGGGTGTTTGCTTTTAAAGCTGTATCCATTAATAATGTTCCTTTATATTTATTTAGAGATATGTAAAACAAGGAGCGCTTATCCGTAGCCCCAGGCAACCCAACAATTTTAATATATAAACAGCCATATAAATGAGCCTCATAATTGTCCAACAAAAGCTTCAGGAACAAAGAACCCCATCTGCGCACCATCTCTTCTCAGGATGCTCAAAATTCAGCATCCACTTCAGCAGCCAAGAGGAATAAATAAGCTTTCCAAGGGAACCAGCTCAGGTTATTGCAGATCAAATGGAGGAACAAGGTGTTTGTCTCTTCTTAACTTAAAAAAGAAAAAAAACCACACCCGCAAATGGAAAAACACGGGCCAGATTTTCAAGCAAGCTCGGCACGTTGCCTGCTTAAATTACACTCACATGCAAGTGCATGCAAATGCGCCGTTCCCCTGGTCATCTGCCTGAACTGCATCCACATTTTCCTCAAATGCCTCCTTTGAGCACAACATGACACGCACGAGCAGCCTCCCCAGCCGCTCAGAAATCAGAGCATGGGCACACTGTGGGAGCAGAGGAAACACCTGCATTCCTCTGCAGCAAAAACGCAGCCAAAATAATGATGAGTCTGACAAAAGCCCGACTGTGCGCAAAGGGCAGGGTGCTGAGACTGCAGAGCTGAGGGGCTCCACTAGCTCCCTGGCAAGGGGGATCATCACCCCCTTATGCTTTTACGTGTATTATAGGTGGGGAACAAAAGCCAGGTTATAAGCAACCATTTTCAGCTTGTGCTGCAGTCCTCAGATGGGCACTAACCACCACTGCTGGAGCTCAGCCCCATGCAGGGCTGCTGCACTCAGCATCACTGCGTGTTGCAGAATGGCAGGAGGTGCAGCAAGGAGTGGCGTAACATCTGTCTTTCATGGACAGCAAATGTGCCCCTGTGTGGCCAGCCACTGCTTCAGGCCAAGCTCTGCTCTTCCTTCTGCTCTCCTCTGGCAGGGCAGGGCTGGAGGAGCTCTCTTTTCCCAGGGAGATGCCGCCAGTGTCCTGGCCAAGTATCACAGCCCTGCATCCAGGAGAGTGGGGATCAGCAGGGAGGCCCTTCCTCCACCTGAGAGCCTGCTTTCCTGTCTGGAGTTATAACAAAGCACCACAAGAGAGAAGGGGTGGAAAATCCTCACGAGCTCAGTTCAGACATCATCTTTTAATCCCCCTCCCTCCACCTACCCAATGCCCAAAGGAAAACATAATGAGCTCGGAAGGGCCCTTCCCGGTGCAAAACCCTGCTCCTCCCTTCCGGCCGTCCCTCTGAGAGGAAAAGTCCCATGAAGGTCTCCTTGGGGTGAGGGGAGGACTGCTGCTTTGCCTCTTCAGCTCTCTCAGCACCGAGAGAGGAGCAGTGGCCCACACTCTCCACGCAGACAAGTCCCCACTCAGAACAGCATCGCAGCGCCTTGAGCTCATCCCTGAGCACAACCCTTCGAGTCTGAACAGCTCTGCTGGCTCCTGCCTTGGGCAAGGTTTCAGTTTCCCTGTGGCTTGATGACGTGATTTGGGCAGGATTTATGAGGCTTACAAAAAAGCACAATTAAGTCTAATGGGCAATGGAGGCAATTTTTTTTTTCCTTGCTCTCTTTTCATTGCTGGCTTCTAGGACCAAAGCAATGAGTTGGCAAAAGCCTGCCATGTTGGCTGGATCCTGAACTTCTAGCCAAAAAGCTTTGCTCCAAGTCTAGTTAAATTAATTTCCTAACGTTTTTAAAATATTTTCTTTTCTGTAAGATGACTGAGGAGCCATTGACATTGCAGTTGAATAGCATTCAAAATGCAGTGCCCTGGGTCCTGTTGGCCAACCCCATCTCTGCCAGATCTCCACAACAGCTGCATCCGTGAGGAAGAAGCAAAGGCTATGCCCCAGGAGGTGAGGAGAGGTGACGGTGAGGCAGAAATGTCTCCTCTGGCACAGTGGGAATGGGTCACGTGCAGGTACCGGCCTTGTGCTCAGGGAGGGAACGAACCCAAGCCCAAAGGAAAGGAGCATGACTTTCACTTGAAATCATATATCCTGAGAAAGATAAAGCCTCAGTCTCAGCTCCGCACCTTCCCCATGTCCAATCACCAATAACTCACTGTTCTGGACTAGTTTTAGCTGTGTCACTCCGGGTAAGGCCAGCTGCTGTTTGCGAGGTAAATCCAGCTGCCAGCAGGAGTCACGCTGCGCTCCGCCACACAGGTGCTCGTCCCCCTCACATGTGCCCACATGTATCCCACGGAAACTTTAACTCACTTTCTTACTCCAAAACAAAGATCAGACAGAAAGCACATGGCTTGGTTTTACCTGCAGGGAAATGCTGCAGCATCAGCAAATTCTGTGTGACAGGGCTGATCCCCTCAGAAAAGCGCTCTTTGCCTGCACCCAGTGGGCAACACAAGGAGGGTGACAGCCCGCATTGGTTAATTACTTGTTTCTTGCTACATTTCTGAAAAAGAGAGTGAGAAGAAAAACAAAACCAAACATACACACACATAAGAAAAAAAAACACACAAAAAACTCTTCAGACTAGCACAAGAGGAAATGAAAAGGGAAACTTTGAGATTTCTCATCCCTGCAAAAAGCCCCGCGGCCAGTTGCAGCACTTTGTCATCACAACTGCTCAGCTTGCGGTCGGCAGCACCGCCATCCCATCAGGCCTTGCGTCGGCCCAATCATTATATCAATAAGGAAGTACAATCACGTAACCACAAAGCTAGTTTCTTTTCTAAGCCTTCGTGTTGCCTCAGAAGGCTTTCAAACAAGATGCTTTCCTGTTTTTGAAACCTGGGCATCCGTATGGTTTGCAGGTTACTCAAACAACCTTATCACTCAAAGCAACCCTGGCATGGATTTCAAAACTGCTCTCTCCGGTGCTCCCTTCCCCTCTCCACACATATCTATTTACTCACAGGGATCCTTATTTACAGTATCTTCTTGCCAACTGCTGACACAGAAGAAAAAGCCTTTGGTTACACATTACGCTTTATCATTGGGGTGTTTGTGCCAGACCATGTCCAAGCACATCTTGCAGACTAGCCTCACCTTTGGGCATGCCACAGGAAGGTGCCCACCGTGCCCCATTTGTAGGGGCAGGGCTCCTTGCCCTCACCTGAGCCAAATGGGCCGCTTAGAGAAAATGCAGCTTTGTTTTCAGACAGCACGGTGAGCTCCTTGCAACACCATTAAAGGAGGAATCACCAGGAGAGAGCTGCTGCAGAGGGCAGCGCATGGAGAGGGCTGCCCATAGGAAAAATCCTGACCTAAAACTTAGACAGCATGTGAGTCAAAACCAATTCATCTGCTGAAAAGGGGGAAATGAAGAGGACCGTGACACAAGAACAAGCTGTGCAGAAGATCTAGAAAATCCAGAAATTAGCTTCAAGATGCCTGTTTTGCACAGCAGCTTTGGAAAGATCTGCCAAACGTAACAGTTTCATTTGACAGTCATCTGCTGGCTTAACTTCTGAGCTGGCCAGTGGCCATTACATATTGCCCAATAAATGCCTGCAAAATTAATCATAAACTCCCTGCCTGGAACTCCCAGTGCTGCTCTCCCAAAGGGTACCTGCAGGCTCACAGGCACACTGCCAGCAGCTCCACAGCCATGCTCATTAATGGCTCAGCCAGCGAGGACAAACCGTCACAAAAACAGCCCACGAACTTTACTCTTCCCCTCCTGCTCCTGCAATCTGCTGGCTGGGATGCACCCCTTTGCTTACACATCATGACAGCCACATGATAGCAGTGCACACCGCTGCTTATCAGAACCTTGCGCTCCACAGCCTTTCTTGTCACAATTAGCACTGAGCATAGGAGGAAAGTCAGATGTTCAAGGCCAAGGAAGGACCGAGAGTGCTCTCGGAGTTAGATACGCTGACTCTTGCTCTAGCACGTGTACAAACACGGGTGCCACAACATCCCCGTGCTGCAGCACTGCCTGAGTGCAGTGCCCTCACCACATTGCCAGCCAGAAGGCTCCAGCTGCAGCAGCCTCAGACCTGCAGGAGCCTCCGTGTGGGAGCCTCCAGATCCAGGGTGCCAGCTCTCGCTGTGCCTCTAATTGAATTGCTCATTTTGAAAAAAAAATGGTGAATTGCATTCCTGCTATTTTAATTAGTTCCTCTTATTTCGTACTCCTTGCCAAAGGACTAAATTGAATTGATCACACAAACACCCCAGTAAAATAACAAAGACACCAAGCAGGATTTTAAACAGCGCCAGAAGAGAGGAAAAAAATTCCTTTTCCTAACATTCCCCCAAACCTATTTAATAGCAAAATGCAAAGGAACAAAATAAGTGTGATTAAAACCAGAGATAGCAAGGAGCACACATTTTATTGCTATGTTTTCGCTTCTTACTTCTTTTTAACAAGGATAAAAATTAACTTGTGCAACCTCGGCCAGGAAGTGAGCGGATCTTTGAACTCTGCCATCTGGCTAGTGGGATGCATGTATACGCCGCCCCGGGTTACAGGTTAATCCCGCCAGTTCTGGTTATTTGTGGAGGCAGCTGGCCCCTCACAGGCTTTTATAGCCATTGTCACGGAGAAGATTACAGCTGAGCAAAAGACGACAACAGTTCTGGCTAATCCAAAATTATCCTCTTCATTACAAGAGAAGATGTTGCAACACACGCTGGCGACCCAACCACACGCGGCGAGCCGGTGCAGCCCGGCAGGCCGAGCTGCTGCTGGGAGCCAGGCTGGAGCATGCCCAGCAGCTGGGAGCCCCACGTGACGACATCCAGCTCCATCTGGTGCTGCACCCCGGCCCCCCCGGGCACTTTTCCATCCAGCCTTGCAAGCAGCTGGATCAATTTACTCTAGCCTACGGTGCGCTGCGCAGGCACAGAGTGAAATTATTACTCATGGAAATCCCCTCTGCTTCAGTGCTTTGAACGAGGCATCAGGTAGCTTTCAAGCTCCTCACAATTACTGGCCTTTGGCTGAGGGAGAGCGGCGCAAACACGCTGGAAGCTATGGGTTTCAAAACAGCTTGCTTAGCTTCTAGTAAATTAAAGGGAGTGGGCGGTTGAGGCACACAGTAATATTATCCAGCAGAGTGTGGTCTTGATTGACGTCACCGGACATTTTTTTCTCTCCTTGTCTCTGTCTGCCTGCAAGAGGCATGGGGAGGTTAGCTTGGTGACGGCAGCGTGGCTCACACCACCCGGAGCCTCCAGCTTTCCATCAACAAGGCCGGGGTGCAGTTGCTGCCGTACTGCAAATAGTAAAGAGAAAATACATGCAAGTCATTTCAGAGGATGAAAAAGGCTGCTGGAAACAGAAATCATAAGGGCTTGCTGTATGTACTTCTCTTCGCATTGCATGATAAATACTCTAAGACAACGCTCTTCCTGTGGCCAAGCACACATCCTCCTCTCAGATTTTGCTTGAAATAGCATATTTGACCGTGACCCCTCCCCACAGCTACTGTGCTCATCCCAGCGTAGTGCTGTGGTGTCTGTGACTGTGTTTTCTCAGTGTCACAGATCTTGTTATTTTCTCTGAGCCCCTATACTGCAGGCTGCATTCATCGTACGAGAGCTGCCAGCTTTGCACTGAAACTATGCCAAGAAGTTCAGCAGAAAAAAATTGTTATGCTTACAGCAACCTTTTGGAAACGTGAACTCCTTGTGGGAGCATGTGCAGGGGTGTGCCTGCAATGTTTTCAGGCACTGCTACTTGTACACTGCATAAAAGCTGCCTGGACAGCAATAAAGGGATGCACAACACTGGAGAAAAGTGTTGCAGGTAAGAAAACCAACCCACCCTAGGCCCAGAGATACCAGGTTCCCTACAGAATGCAGCAGTGCAGTGCCTACATTTTCTGTGCAAAAAACTTTGAAACAGAGCCTATTCAGGCCAGAAATTTTTCAGGTTCACAGAAGACAAAAGGGACTTTTTTGTAACAAAAATGTGTACTAAAGCTGCTCTGCCAGGTTCTGACTCAACACAGACACATGCATACTTCTCAAAGTGAAAGATTTTTCCAGTAATCTAGTGGACTGAATGAGCTCATCACAACCCACTGAGCAAGTTTTCTCAGTATTCCTTTCAAGCAAGGGAATAGCTTTGGTGTTTGCACTCATTTGACTTTTCCTCTCTTCCCAAAACTTTGTTCCTCTCATAAGCCACTCTTTCCATTGGGCTTCTAGTGCTAAAAGAGCCATTTTTTCCCCTGTTGGGCCACAGGACCTAAATAAATATTGTTGGGCCATTAAGAACGAGCTGTGTTAATGAAATGACACTGCAGGTACCATTGCATTTCAGGATCTCCAGGACGAGCAAGGTAAAAGAGGACCACCTGAGGAAACTGATGTGCATGGTCATTCCCCGCAAAGATGAACAGCAGGACACCATGCAGAAGGATGAGGGAAATCTATGCAAGTGGAAGAACGTGTCCTGTGGCAAATAAATTATATGATCGCTAACCTTGGCTCCTTCTGCTTGTCCTTCCATTTCCTGGTCTACCAATTTCCTTGTGATCATCCATGCAACTGGATGGCACTCTACCTGCTCTTCTGATGAGCTTTTTATGGTGCTTTCTAAAACTGTGAAATTTGAGGGTATGCACATTGCTGCAAAGCTTGAGAGAAAGGTCTTGAACCGAGTTGTGTCTGGCAGGGAAACTACGGTTCCCGTGGGGCCATCACCACAGACCTGGCCTTGCTGCAAACAGCAGGCTCCTCACGCTCCCACCTCCAGGGAACCAGTTGCAGATTTCTGTAGATAAGCATTGCACAACACATCTGCTCTTCAGAGAGGCTGCTGAGGTCCCTCCGAGTGCCTTGTCTTTCAAGATTCATTCTCAGCCTTTATCAGCGCATTTTGGAAGAAAAAAATCATGAGGAATTAAGAGCCGCCCATAATTAGAACTCTGAGGCAGTGCCTGGAGGCTGTATCTCCAAGCTGCCACTTCTGAGCATTAGCCACCAACCTGCGCTCCCTTCTTCCTGCAAATGGAAAGTCCCTGTTGCTTTACACAGTAGGCAAAGAAAATTACCCTATAGACTTGTGGTGCCGAGTGGCACAGTTTAGTGGGCATGGTGGTAATGGATTGATGGTTGGACTAGATGATCTTAAGTGGTATTTTCCAACATTCATGATTCTATGACTCTGAAAGAAGAGCATTTGTGAATAGGTAACCATTAAGGAATGCCTTAGCTTAAAAGAAAGCACTCTCCCATGGTCAGACCTGACAGTACAACCCCAGCTGCAGCCCATTTTCCTCTACCATCTCACTGAGGCCCATAGCAGAAAAACCAGTGCCCTGTCTGCGTGGCATCAGTGCCCTGGAAGTGTGTGTTCAGAGCTCAGCTGCAGCCATAATGGTCCTGAGTGTCATTTGCCCAACCTGGGAAGATGAGGTTGAAAGGAGATCCTCAGGGGTTCTCCACTTCCCCTTTTTAACTGCGTTCTGAAATATGGTCAAATCCTGGCCATGCAGACCTGCAGAGCTATCTTCAGACATCACACCATGTGAAAGCAGAGCTCGAGCCCAGGTTTTGTGTTCCAGGTAAGAATGAGGAAAATGGCCCAGCTTGCTCTGCAAGCTGGGGCTGCCAGTGAACAGTGGTTTTGTGACACAGGACACAATGGCAGCTGCCAGCTCATTTTGTGCTGGCCACACAGCCACTGCACTCAGCCTTGCAGAGTTGGGGACAAGACCATCATGTGCAGCAGTGCCTACCACCCCCTGGATAAATGTAAGTGGAAATGTTAATGTCCTGTGAGCCTGGCCCCTCAAAAACATCTCTGGGATTGCCTCCAGCAAACTCTAGAGAGGGGCATGCAGCCATGGAGAGCTGCACATCTCAGCCTGTAATCAGACTCTTCCTTACAGAAATGCCATGAATTCTCATGGTCATTGCTCTTCTTCTTTACAGAGCTTTCCAAGATGGTATTTTTGTGCCCAAATAAAGGTCAGGGTTCCTGCTCTGATAAATCAGGACTGGCTAGGGGGCAGGTTCAGCTGACAGTGTCATCTGATCCATGCAGCTGTGCATAAACCCTGAACTAGTTCCCTTCTTGTGTCCCTTTTGGGCTGGGCACAAAGCTTGGGGACATCTGTTAGTTCCTGAATTACAGCACGCATGCAGTAACGGCCATGCCCCTGCTTGGAGAGCTTGTGTTTGTTATTTTCCAGACTTCGCATCAGCTACACACACAGCTGGACCGCAGCTTCCGGTCACCGTGCCTACCACATGCAGCTGCTGGAGTGAATGAAGGCATCGTGAGCATATGGCTGCCCTACTAAAAAATTAAAAATAAAGGAAGACATTTGCATTTCCTCTTTTCTGTCTTGCTAAATCCTTCCCTTCAAGAAATTATGCAAAGCTCCGCTAAAGCAGTGTTATACCTGCCACAAGTGCAGCAGGCATAGCCACTGAGGAGGTCTCAGAGCCATCCCACGTACCTGGACATCTCCACACCATCCACATTGCCTTGAAAAACTCCACAGTGGTCCACAAGACACTAAAGCATTTTTTTGGATGGAGCACCAAAGTTTTGCTCCATCAGCTCAGCACACAGCTTGCTTACCCAGAGGAATGCAAGCAGCAGTTCCAGCCAGATTCTGCCCCGCAGAAGCCTTCAGGGCCCTGCCACAGCTCCAGGAGCCCCACCCATTCTGCAGGACCACAGCCTCAGTCCATGGCCCACTGCATCCCCCTGCCCTGCTCCCCTTGCACATCCCTGTGGGGGCCCCACTGCCCAGCTCAGCAGCATCAAATCACTGCCAGCAATGGCTGCCCACCCCAGCAGGAAACTTCAGGGCCCAGGCCTTGTGCAGGCATGCTGCTGTGCCCAGCCACCCTGATGCCACTACCAGCGGAGTCAAACCCCACTATGGTCCTCTCAAAATCCCCCATAATCCCTGGCAAATTGCATTGCTTCGGCCAGAGAAATCTGCCCCAATGTTTCAGCTCCCTACACTGGAGCACATTCCTCATAAGCCACATGGGTCTGCTCGAAAGAACCAGTGAAATGTCCCAGAAACCATGAAATTATAAAAACTCAGTTAAAAACAAAACAAAATCCTTAGAGCATGTCAGCACCTCTCCCAGCCATACATAAATTGCATCCATATTTCACAAGTTTTGAAGAGCAGGAATATAAGCTTTGTAAATCAGTAAATCTAGCCCTGAAGTCATCCAAAACTCATGATCAAATGCTTCTGAGTATTTAAGATCCAGACAACATCATTCTCCAAAGGGTTCCTTCATCTAAGTCAATGAAAAGGCAGGAACTTCTACTGCAGAACAAGAGGCCTTGGAAACCTGTGCAAGGAAAGACAAGGCAAAATGGAGACACCCATACACAGTCTCCCCGGGAGAGACAAGAATGAAAACAGCCTCCATTTTCTGTACTTAGTGCTTAAGAGGATCCATCTGACTCACAGATGAAAACTCCACAGCCCATGATGTACCAACTCCAGAAAAAACTTCTGTCCATCAAGGTCACGCCCTGTGCCTGTCCTCCAGCACTCGGCCCCGCAGCACCCACAGCACTGTAGCTGGAGACCACAGGCCCGGTACTGGTGTGAGCCTGAGGCAAAGCACTGGGGCTGATGGCCTGGCATCCATGCGGCACACAGTTAGTGGTTTTCTTCAGACTAACTGCAGTTGGGCTCTGCGGGCAGCCAGTGGGCTCCTGAAGAGCACCTTGCAGTTTGGTCTCCCGCACAAGGCATCCAGCCCATGCACTCTAAGAGCACCCCACAAGGCGATCCAAAGCAGAGTATGTAGGAACAACAAGGAGGTTTGCTCTGGAGAGCATCCCCCAGCTGAACTGAGCAGGTAACAGCAGCACATCCAGCTTGTCCATCTGTCCTGGACACACAAGTGGAAGAAGCAAAGGGGCAAATGCAGGACAGAGCCACAGCATTACTGTTCACCATGCATGTGCAAGCAGCCCAGGCGGCTCCAGGCATCCTGACGTCCCACAGAAGTGCCTGCTGCTTACTCCACCACTGCCAACCCACCCACTTCCCTCCACCACACAGGCCAGGAGGCATGAGTAGGAGCACAGTGGGCAGTGTCCAACCTCATCTCTCAGCTAGCCTGTCCATGAGGAGATGGCAGCTGCAAGGGCTGATGTGCAGCCCAGGCAGCTCCAACCAAGAGCTACTGCTAGAAGGATATGAAACCTTGTCATTGTGAAAGCAGGAGGTGATAGTTCATGCTACAGTAAGGAGCATGTAACACTATAACGTGATGGAAAGCTCAGCCATTGCAGCAGAGTAGCAAAGTCCTATGCTGCAGCGAGTGAGGATATGCTCAAATGCAACACATGTAGCCACAGAAACAAAGGAAAGAATCTGCTTACCCTTAGAAAGCCTCAGGTACACAGGAATCTCCAGCAAAATACCCTTGTCTCCACTGCCAATCCTTAAGTGAGGTCTGGGAATGGGTGGATCCTGGCTCCACCCCTTCTGGTCACTCAGGGGCATTGCATGCACCTGAGCTCCCCTGGGTTGGCCCTGCCTTCCCACCAGGTGCTCAGTCACTGGTTCAGGCCGTGACTTAGCATTTCTGCTACAAGTCGCCAGCATGGTTTCACCACCAGCACGAGAGGTATGGCTATCTCTACCAGCAGCTATGACAAGCTTGGGCATCATCTCTCTCCAGGACCAGCACTCAACCTGCTGCTGTGAGATAACACCTCTGGGGTTGAGATGCCTACTGGTAAGAGTGCACAAGAGTTAGTTTTAAGGAGCTAGCAGTACCTGGTCTGAAGCATTACTGCAGCCATGGGAGCAGACACCCTGTGGTTAGACGACTGTCATAAGAATCATTCTCAAGTGAGGCTCAGATGAAAACAGAAGTGTCAATTTACAAAATCCAAAACAAGCAGCAGTTGCAGAAATATATGGGACTTGTCCACAAAGAACAGCAAAGATCTCAACACCTCCACCTACTTGGCACTCTCAGCCTGGAGCACCCACACACCAAAACCCAATGCTCCAACATGCAGTTCTCTAGCTGTGGGTCCAGTCATGTTTCCTAAGCTGGCAGGGAGGAAGGATTTGGGTTGACATGCTCACATTTTCTCTTCTACCCTAACACAATCTCTGGGGCTTCTCTGTATTCCCGACTCCTTTCCTCCTTCCTCCTGGTGCTGTCCTGGGACAGCCCACACTGCCAGATACAGAATGTTTGTCTTTTCCATTGCACTACTGTCTGCCTGCTTAAGCCTGTGTGTGGTCAGTGCCCTCAGCAATGCTTCAGCAGGGCAGCTGCAGTGAGAAACGTGTTGGGCTGAAGCAGGGGAGGAAACAGTGGTCAGGCAAGGGGCTTAAATATTTAAGAAAATGCATCAAAGCTATGGAATGAGGATGAAAGGTTTTAATGCTTGTTTTTAGAGATGTGCAGAACTTAACTTGCTATGTCTTTGGCTTTATGGGGAAGAACAAAGATAGGAAGATAAAGGCAAACACTTGTGACAAGGAAGGTGGTGCAAAACCAGGAAAGTGCCAGGCAGGACTGTTTTGAATGCCACAAAAACAGCAGGACCATGCCGAGCAGCCAGATGCCCATGGAGTGTTATTTTTGGACAGCACAACTGACTTGGAGGGAAGTGTGACATTTACTGAGTCACCTCCACCACTTCCTGCAACACCTGGAGCTGACTCTAAAAGCTCTCATTTAGATACTGAGAACTCACTCACTGCTCAGGCTCAAAATAACACAGTTTACTTTCATTTTTTTTTTTCTGCAAAGCTCCGCTGAAACCACGATGTGTGATGCAACAGCCTCCGGCGCAGATCCCACCGCCATGTGCCGTTCACGATGAAAGAGTGATTTAACAGTCTTCAGTCATCTGTGGCTTCTCCAGGAGGTAATCAGTGACATCTTGCTGCGTCCTCCCTGGATCCAGCAACCAATTGTAAGACTTTCTATTTCAAAGCAGCCTGAACTGTGCTGCATCCTGAGCTCGGATTGAGCTTTTTGCCGTTTCTCCTGACTGCAGTGAGCTGCGGCCCCCTCCACCCCAAGTGCAGCACTGCACTGCACTGCTGCAGCACGAGCTGAAGCCATTTTGAAGCACAGCTCTGAACGTCCGCCTCCATGAAGAGTCACTTGGTTCTCCGAAGTCCTGCCTGCCCCTGCCGGAGCCCTCCAAATGTGAACAACTTCCACAAAGAGATGAAAAGAAAGGCCAATTTGAGTTTATATACATATATATGGTTTCAGATTTAATAAATTCTTCCACATTTTCTTCCACATATTGTTATACATCCAAGGCCAGGCTAGATAGGGCCCTGGGCAACCTGATCTAGGGCTTGTACTAGTGGTTGGCAACCCTGCCCATGGCAGGGGGTTGGAACTGGATGATCTTTGAGGTCCCTTTCAACCCAAGCCGTTCCATAATTCTGATTTCCTCTGCTTTCAAATATTCCCCTTGCTAGAAATATAAAACTCTGAGGAATTCATAGCGTATGAAACCATTCAGGCTTTAATCCTCCCACTCCTGTTTTGCTATTTCATCCATTAATGCAAAAAGGACAGATTTTCCACCTTGGTATCATAGAAATTGCACAACATTTCACATCTAATCCAGAAACATTTGCAGTGCTTCCGTCAAAAGCCAAAACTGAATAACAACCATTTTGGCCTTACAAAGATGTAATCTTTCATTAAGAACAGTTCTGGTCACAGAGGATTCGCCACTTAAGCCCAAGTGCCTTCATTGTCAGGGCAACTATTGAAACAACTGCTTGGGCAGGATATGACGTGAATGTTTAGTCTGTATGGAAAAAAAAAATAGAAAAAAAAAGAAGAAAAACATTGAATCCTAGCTTCTGGCAAACAGCCAAGAGCTTTTTTTTTTACTGTGTAGAAATGTCAAAGGTGAGGGAGGACGAGGCTTCCTCTGTGTGGAATGTCTCCTCATGCACCGCCCGCCTGTGGAAGCGATGTGTGCGGAAGGCCTCAGGCTGCAGAGCCAGGCAAGCATCCTGCTGGCTTTCCTGCACCACCAGTGATGGATCTCACATGCCTTTTCCAAGTTCACCCCTCCCTGACCTTGTCTGCCCTGGGTCTGGGATCCTGCCCATGGGGAGCTGCTTGTGGCAACAGGATGCTAGACGAAGGGCATTTTTTCATCCTCTGTTTTTGCACTGGAGGGCCTGAGATCTCCACCTGACATGCTC
Source organism: Numida meleagris (assembly GCF_002078875.1). NCBI lineage: Eukaryota > Metazoa > Chordata > Aves > Galliformes > Numididae > Numida > Numida meleagris. The sequence goes on along the minus strand of NC_034411.1, from coordinate 38,421,307 downwards.
TCCACGAAGCCAAGGTGTGGGAAGTTAGCCAGCCAACCAAGAGTGGAAACTGGTCAACAGGAATCCTTTTTCAGAAATGAGCATTCAGGTCCCGGGGATGCAAAATCTTACAGATGCTAAGTGAGGCTTGGCCATGGAAATGTGGGGAAAGGACGAAAACTACTCCTTTCTTATCAAATATGCAATTTTCTCATGGGCAATTCCACTTGAGAGTCAGGCAGGAGTAAAAGCCCAGGACTGATGAGAGTGCAGAACCATGCTGCTAAGCCCATGCATTCTGATCACAACCCCCCGGAACCTGCCGAGGAGCGGCTTTGCAGCACAGCAGTGCAATGAGAGATGAGCACACACAGAGCAAAGAGCAAACCCACTGGTGCGGAGACTTTGTAAATGCTCCTGCTGCTCTGGAGCTCATGGCAGAATCTAAATTTGAGGGGAAATTTCAGTTGTTTTAAATCTCCTGTTGGTTTCTTTAGTCTGGGATATAGACTAAAAGGTGCAGGGAAATGTAACATGGACAATAAATTGCCTATTTAAAGAAAAATCATTGCTGCATGAAATATCCAGGTCTTTTGAGATTTCAGACAGGTGCACCGCTGGACATTCACCGCTGAAAAACGATGCTGGGCAGAATACAACAAAATGATCTTCTTTCCAGCTGGACTTATTTTACAGCCTGTCAGTCTGCCATCCTAAATGAGAGAGAGAAAAAAACATTTGTGATGTGGACCCGAGTTTAGATTTTCTGATCAACACTTTTTTTTTTTTTTTTTTTCACTCTTGCTTCTGGTAAGCCTGGAAGTTTTGTTCAGGCAGCCCTTGAAAACACAGTTCAAGTTGTGAGGCACAACAAGGTGAGGACTGCGGTGCGTAATGGTGCTTCCTCTATTGTGGGCTTTGCTGGAAGAAGAGGTATGCTGCATTTATACTGCAAGATGAGGTTGATCACTGGGGAGATGCAGAGGCAAGAGAGAAGAAAGAGGGTCTCTCAAGGAGCCTGCAGCAGCACGGCTGTCCCACCCATAGCCCAGCACATGCCCCACAAGTCTGCAGGGACCCGAAATGGGTGGGGCTGCAGGGGCAGAGCTGCCTGCTCCAGAAGGGAACCTCCCATGCTTGTAGGGAGCAGGATCCTGTGCACTGCAGTATTCTTCACAGAACTGCAAGAAATGATAATTTATAGTGAATCCTTCCTGATTAAAGAGCGTAAAGCTCTGCAGTTAATCAAGCTGATGAAACGAATCAAACTTGTTAAGAACAGTTTTATCAAAACATTTACATTTCTATAGAGCAGAGATTCATGTGTCTTTGCATTGCAAAGTACACAGGTTGCCATGAGAGGACTAGGAAGAGGACAGGGAACATTAACCATGTGAAACACCAAGCCTCCTCCGCTGCCTCTCCCAGCATTCATTTAAACAAAGGAACCCCCTAGGCCATTAATTTTGTTACCCTGCTGGGTATCCTCTGCCTTCTGGAAACAGAGACCTCATTACCCGCAGCAAGAGGCCTTCCTGACATGTGGGGACTTCATCTCCAGGCCAAAGTGCTGGAGAAGGCCCTGGGAGAGCAGAACCCTCTCCTGGCCCATGGTGTCCCTCCATTGCACACGTGTCCAGGTGGAGCAGTGGCCTCTCCTCTCAGGTCTGAGACTGTCTATAGAAAAAAAACACAACACAAACATTTCCATGGCTGTCTGGAACACGGAAGTAACTCAGCAAGGAATTTGTTCCTTCCATATAAACCCTTCAGCTTCAGTCCCAGCAGAGACTGGTCCAACAAGGGTCTTAGTTGCCTAACTTCTAAATTTAGCCACTCAAACCTCAACTGTAACCTTAGAGACATATACCACCGTGGGGCACCAAAACTACAGTTCCTCCGACACATTACATCCTTCACAGCAGGAGTGGCGAGGTCCCAGGTACCCACACTGCTCCAGGGTGCACCAGCAACACGTCCCCCATGAGCCTCCTTTGGTGGGGCTGAGCTGGCCATGCTGTGCACAGACAGACCAAGCCATGAGGGCTGGCATCCAGAGGTTTCTGATGGAGGGAGAAAGGCATCTCTCACACCTATTTTAGGATCAGGTGAATAACCTGTGGAGGTGGCTGCCTCCTGACTGGAGGGCAAGTCACGGTGGAGGGACTTGGGCTGAACACCTCACTTCTAGGCAGCAACGATACAGTGGTGCTCCCATACTCCCAGTGACACAGACAATGGCGGGCAATGAACTAAGTCCAGGAGCTACAGCCACAGCAACATCCTGCATGCTGAGGACTTGAACAGAGAGACTGCAGGAACCAGACTAAAGTAGCAGCAGGAAAGTGCTTCTTTTTTCTCCCTAAGAGCATGTTCCAAGGGAAGATCTGCAGATTCAGCATCTTACAGGCAGTTCTGCTAAGGCAAAGACAAACTTGGCATGGGCACTCTATCTTCCTTGCCATATGCTCTGTTCGTTCGAGAGTTGTTTTTCCTGCAGGGAAGAGTGGATTGGCAGGTATGGAAAGATATTCATTAAAATAACTTTGGCTGATTCTTTGTGCTGGCCACTATCTTCAGTTTGATTTTTAATTCTCATGCTCAGAACAACCCTGGAACAAAGACATCTACTCTGGAAGCAAGACAGATACTTGCAGAAGTTGCATCTGAAAGGCCATACTCCTCAGGCAGCAGCTAATGGTGGCATATTTCTAAAGAGAGTGGTAGAAACCAAGAGCCTGATAATAAAAGTCACACGCATTATGAAACCAAATACATTGACATGCAGCGCAACAACCTGGGCTTCCCTAAAGTACCTTATCTGCTTCTGTGCAAACCACTTGCCTGGTTTTGCAACAACAGTTTTCTTGGAGAATGCTTGCACTGAACTACCTATTGCATTTTGCACTGCTTGTCAGATAAGTGGGATCCTTTTCAATGGAAAGATGGACATTTGATTATTTTAGGTTCAAGGATTCTGGCCAATTTCTTCCCCAGAGTGGTTGGGATTGAATAGCCAAAGAAAATGTATGCACTTAATGGGGCTTAAATGCTGCAAGGAACAGCACAGAGATGGACAGAAGCCTGAGGGGCAGCAACAATCGCCAGGACCAGAACTTGATGCTCAGAGAAAGTGCCAGAGCTGCTGATAGCAGCCACTGTGAATGTACGTGCATGTTCTGCTCTTTAAATGTACATGTTATTTTCAGTTAAAAAGAAGCTTGCATTCATTGTCAGATTTCTATGATTGCTCTGCACCAAATGGCTTCCAGGTCTCTCCATAGGCTCTAGCTCATTTTCATTCACCTCTGCAAACAAAGCTTTAAAGGATTCAGATCTCAAAAAGAGAAAACTCAGCATGGCAGCCGCAGGAAAACTAGGTGGATCAGTTATTTCCTGCAGCTTCGAACACGCTGCCAGTCCCCTGCTTAGGGCAATGCAACAGGAGCTCCCTGGAGACCCTGCATCTCAGCCTTTCCCTGGCTGGGAGGCCAGGTCCTCCTGTAAGCCTGCTGCGTGCACCTCACTATGTGCTCAGCGCAGCTGTACAGGGGAAGGAATTGTTTCCCAGGCTGCTGGAATATGAACCTGCAAAGCATTTCTTTTTACAAAAGGATTTTTTTTTGGATTTAGTAATGAGGAAGGGAAGAGTGACTGAGCTGTGGTTTCTTGTAACGATTTCAGTCTCATAAATGATCTTTCTGGGATGGCGGATTGAGAAGGAAAACAGCATCAAAAAAGCTCCCGCTTGGAACATGGGCAATGCAAGGAAACGCATTTGGAGAAATCTCTGAACAGAGAAAGCGATTGCAGGCACTCGCACACCAAAGAAGACACTGGCAAACTGGGCAGCATTCAGTAAAGAATAACAATTGAATCACTAAAGGAAAGATAAATAACTAAATATTACAGTTTGGGTGAATAAATGCCTTAGTGAGAGATAAAATCATGTGATGTTGTCAACTTGAAGGGGAGTGTCCCTGCCATGTAGGTGGCATCTGGGTGCCCTTGGGAGCACAGATGGGCTCTGTCTGTGAGAAGGGCTTACCGAGGGTCTGTGGTGGGTGCAAGAGTTCCTCCTTCAAGATGGGCCACCATTCAGGGTCTAGTCTTCTGGAAGAAGCTCCCAGCAGTAGCTTAGGACACACGTTTCAAGTTCTTCCCTTTACTTTTCCCACTGATGTGAGGGAAGGACAAATCCCACATTTCTCTTCATGCTTTAACGTGGCTTGCCAGTAACAACCAGCTACCCAAAGGCACAGAGGCAGGATGCTATGAGCACATGTATGCCCTTCCTTCTGGAGCCATCCACAGAGCCAAAGTTCACCATTCTGCCCTGTGAACGCTGCCTGCAGTGAGAGTTGCTTAACGCCTCCATTAATGACTGCTTTCCCTTATTTAGAGCTCTGCCAAAGCTCAGCTGCTCGTGCTGAGAAACTCTGTGCTGGAAGTGTGCCTCAGGCAGACTCTTTTGGTAATTTTAAGCTAAAATAATTCAACTGTCTCCCAGAATAAGATTAGCAAGATATATGTTAGCTTGTTCTGTTCAAATAGAGAGATTAAGTGCCTCGGTCTTCAGAGACCGGCACTGACACTTAGCCAGGCAACCTGAATCTGCCTTTGTGACTGTCGGAAGTCTTCCCACCTGCGGCCAAGTTCAGCCCCTACTGCCATAGCACCAACATCCACTTCTGACATCCAGCATAATAAAATAGGAGGCATTACTTTCGGCATTGAATCCTGCAGCTAAAAGCAACCTTATCACAATGGCTATGCAAACGGGAGCTGTGCTCAGATGGCAAGGAGAATTTTAAATCAAGTATTTTCTAACTGCTGAGCACCTGACCCTACAGACTTCCCATACTTCTAACCTGCCTTGGCTTTTTGTTATTTCCTTGATTTGCAGCCAGTGAACTGAAACAAAGCTGCAGGAATGCCATAATGCATCCTGGCAGCCATAGGACTCACCAGCAGCACTGGCTCCTGTTTTCCAGTGTTAATTCCACAGTGCTTGTCAAGCAGATGAACTGAGTGCTGACAGACCATCAGCCTCTGCTGAGGGAGCAGCAGGAGCAAGTCGCAGCCCTTGCCAGGGGGTCCCCCAAATATTTGCTGACAACAGAGAGCTCCTGCAAGGCAGAAACCCCCAGGTCTGTTGCATCCCTTCTCTGTCAGAGGCATGGTATTCTGAGCATCTTCAGCCTCTGCCCCAGTGCTGCAGCATCCCTGTCAGTGTGGAAAAACAAATTTGAAGAGCCTCTGCTCTGCACTTGCAGCATGGGGCTGCAGCACACCTCCCACCTTCTCATCAGTGATTCAGCTGACAGACATGAACAAGTCTCCACTGAGCAGGTGCCTTCAGAGAATCCAGCCTCTGCCTCTCAGAAGTTTCTGTTGAGTGCCTGAGATCTGAGGCTGTTGGTTTTTTTCTAAGGTTTCTTAGCTCAACCTTTTTCTCCCTGTGAAGAACAACCAAAGGCACATTCCAGATATTTGCCAAATCTCATGTCTCTGCTCCAAAGGCAGAAAGTGCTAGAGTTTCTCAACTGATCATTTTTAGAACATGTCTGAATAAGAAGAAAAAAAATTGTTTCTCTCATCTCTTTTCTTGTAAGCAAGCAAAAACACTTTTGCTGAAGCTTCACAAACATGTTCAGCTGGAGACAGATACCCAGAGCAGAACGTGTCAGCTCAGCGGTAAGCTGCTGGGGTTTGCAGGGGCTGTGGGCAAAGAAACATTTGGTCTTACAACAAGAAACATTGGGCAGCCTTGAAAACAGATAGAGACACCACAGTCATCAGTCCCGTGCAATTTAAACAGAGCTTCTGTTGAGCCAGGAGCAGAGCAGCATGAGGTGCAGTGGCTATGCTCTATGCAAGGAGGGCATGTACATTGTTTCATGAAAAAAAAAATATATCAAGCCTCCTCACTCTTTTCTACTCTCCAACCCCTCCCTGCATTGCTTCTACCATTGTCTTTCCATTCTCTCCCCTCCCATCTCACACCCATTCCCTTCTTTTGGAGCAGAAGCACTGCAGCCCCGCGTGCTGATGACGGGTGTGCCAGGCAAGGGCTGCAGCAGTGCCTCGCGGAGCCCAGCCAGTGGCCCTGTGCTCCTTCCTCCCCCTGAGAGGTTCACACGGTTTGGTAGGCAAGCTTCCTGCCGCCTGCCCCGTCAGCTCGCTATTCATAGGCAAACTGCACTCCTCTGTTTGGCTCCCAGAGAAGAATAAGTATAAAAAGCTCTGAAAGTCTTGCTGCTGAGCCAGCAGGAAACTCAAACTGCTCTGAGCATGGGAACCAATAGAACCGCAATGGCTAGCACAACAGGTATTGTTTGGGAGGAAATCCCTGCAGCAGGCACAGCTGCCTACGCACACACACACATACATACATCACACATAACATACATTATTTATGTATATGAGCAGTAAGGGTATGGAAAAGGGGAAGGCTGGGGAAGGGCCAGTGGCTTGAAGAGCAGATCAGCAGTATTCAAGAAAGAATAAGAGAGCCGCGCAGCCGAGCCAAACAGCTGCTTTACTACCCAAATAACTGATCTGTTCACTTCACATCTGTACTATGTGGGACCTCATAGAATCATAGGATCATTAAGGTTGGAAAAGACCACTAAGACCATTAAGTCCAACCTCTAACCCACCCCCACCATGCCTACTAACCATGTCCCTCAGTGCCACACCCACACGTTTCTTGAACATGTCCAGGGACACTGACTCTGCCAACTCCCTGGGCAGCCTGTGTCAGTGCCTCATCATTCTTTCTGAGAATAAATGTTTCTTAATATCCAACCTGAACCTCCCCTGGCATAATGTGAGGCCATTCTCTCTTGTCCTATTGCTGTTACCTGGGAGAAGAGACCAACCTCTGCCTTGCTACAGTCTCCCTGCATGTAGTTGTAGAGAGCGATGAGGTCACCCCTGAGCCTCCTCTTCTCCAGACTGAACAATCCCAGCTCCCTCAGCTGCTCCCTGTAAGACTTGCGCTCCAGACCCTTCACAGCTTTGTTGCCCTTCTCTGGACACGCTCCAGAGCCTCAATGCCTTTTGTAATGAGAGGCCCTGAAGGTACCTCAAGGTAAGGTAAAGTTGCTGGGACTGGCCTCTTGACCTTAGTTCTTGACAGGTCTTGCTATGGGCCTGTTCTCGTTTGTAACAGGAGAGAGTTCATGAAGCAAATCTCCCAGTTGTGCCCACTCAACAAGTTTTGATTTACATCAGGGAGCACTTTTTTTGGCTGGATTCCTCTCTTATGAAATTAAAGTGAAAGGTAGATGTCAGGAGAGCACCTTGTGCACTCCAGACATTAATGGGCATTCAGTCCCAAGGAACAGATACAGGTATCTGAAGTAACTCCCCTGAAGGATCAAGTCCTCAGCACCAGGCATCTACCTCTATGGGTCTGTTCCCACTGCACCACCTACTTCTAACACAGACAGTGTCTACCTGCAAATGTTAAAGCTGAGTGCAAAAAATAACAGAATGGAGAGAAGGGAAGTGAAGAGAAGAGAAGAGAAGAGAAGAGAAGAGAAGAGAAGAGAAGAGAAGAGAAGAGAAGAGAAGAGAAGAGAAGAGAAGAGAAGAGAATGTTATTATGAAAAGTCTTCTCCACAATGGATCGGAATGCAAGGGAGCGCTTGGATTCAGTTTGTTAGTGTGGCCTTTCAGTAGTTACGGAAGNAGAGAAGAGAAGAGAAGAGAAGAGAAGAGAAGAGAAGAGAAGAGAAGAGAAGAGAAGAGAAGAGAAGAGAAGAGAAGAGAAGAGAAGAGAAGAGAATGAAGAAGCTTGAATTAAATGCTTCTTTTTTTTCACCAGAAAGGGAATAAAAGCTATGGCAAAACAGCTCACAAACCCCACGTTCAAAAGGAGTTATAATATTTTAATTTAACAAGACTATGGAGATCTGTAGAGCTATTTCTCTATAGATACTAAGAAAATAAATGTGAGAGCAGCAGGTCACCCCATCCAGCTCAGTCATCCCTTGCAGTCATCTCAAGGAGCAGCAGCTGTGAAATCCTCAGGTAAGACAGTGTGTGACCCCAAATCTCATGACCATAAGAAGGTGGCTAGAAGAGCAACACACGCCTTGGAAAGTGAGAAAGAAAGCAGAGTGAAAGGGCCAAGCTTCACGTCAATATTAAAACGTGCAAGTGACAGATCACCTGGATGGGATTGATCTTTGTTTCCCAAATATTCCACACTCAATTGCATTATGAGCACTGCCATCCAGAGTCCCAGCATTTATGCATGGCCACACTTCTGAATTGCCTTAAAGCTTTCTGCAACAGGATTTTATCACTTCACAGAAAGGGGTCAGCTGTGAAAGTCAGATCTAGACTGAAATCCAATGTCCTCAAATGGCTCCTTTTGGGAGAGCGAAGGACTTCTGATCTGGGGTTATGTCCTAGCCCCACTCTCATTGTAGAACTAGGTGGAGGAGCACCCGTGCATCTGAGGTCATTCCTTTCATTCAGTTAGCCCATTTGGTGGTAGGAAAGCTCAATGCAGTCTTATTTTGGATGAACACCAAAAAGCAGTCTGGGAACCTGGCCGAAACAAGCTGACTCCTCAAAGTGAATGACACCAGTGGAAAATGTGGGTAAGAGCTTACCTCTGCTCTCTGTAGCTTTCCCATAATAGGTTTTTCCTCTGCTGCATGGGAGCTCTGAGAACAAGCCCATTTCCACTCCAAGGAGAGGGAATTAAAGTGCAGCACCACACTCCTGCACAGCATTCAGGTCACATTGTGGTCTGCACCTGGCGGCGCTGCCGGCACAGCGCATCAGTCACAGCCTCCCACATCTCTGCAGGATGGGCACGGAGCAGGAGGTGCCATCAGCAGCATCAGGGAGAAAGCCCTGCATCCTGGCAAGTGTTTGTTATAAGAACCCCAGTAAAGGAACAGAACTGCAGAGCGAGACAATACTTCTCATCTGAAGAATATTTCTTCCTCCATTAATTATTTCCCATGCTATTCCTGGCAGTGACCTTCGCTGAGAAGGAAAAAAAAATCCCATTTCTTTTATATCTTTTATCCAACTTCCTATTCTAAAGCCTCTGGCTAGAATGAGTCACATTTATATCTGCTATCACATTATATTATGCAGTATCAGTGTTGCTACCTGTCCTCTCTTCCTCACCACTAGGGTTTGTTATCATTAAAACAGGCTACTTGCAAGCTACACTTTAAGACTGCCTGCCTAGGTGGCAGTCCCTCTAATACCCTTGTTTCATCTGTGAAAGTAATACCATGAGGATTACGCTCAAGACTGCTGGCCTCACACCCCAACTTGAAGGGAAGTCACCCTGGCTCGGTCCAGGGAAGTGTTTGCCTGTGGCAGAGCAGATGCCTCCTCTCCAGCTGCTCACAGTGACATCCCTGGTGTACACCACCAGTCCTTCGGCAGCCACTTGCCCATTCTGAGATAGCCCACATAGTTCTCCTTTGGCATTATCTAAACCTCCTCCCAGCAATGTATGGGGCTGGGAAGAAGCTCTAGCACAGAACTCTCCAGGAGCCACCCTTGCATTCACAGCTCTCTGAGAGGACTTCCCACAGAAGGGAGTGAGCTGTAGATGTGGTGCTTAGGGACATGGTTTAGTGGGCAATACTGGCAGTAAGTGGACGGTTGGACTAGATGATCTTAGAGGTCTTTTCCAACTTTTATAATTCTATGATTCTATGGTCCTAGGTCTCCCATTGCATTCACACTTCCTTTCTTCCTCTGTTGTATAAATGATGGCTGAGACACACTGCTCACAAAGCATCATATAATCATAGAAACACCAAGGTTGGAAAAGACCACCAAGATTGTCTAGTCCAACCAATATCTCCCAACTAAACCATGTTCCTTAGTACCATATCTACACATTTCTTGAACACCTCCAGGGGCAGTGACTCAACCACCTCCCTGGGCAGCCCGTTCCAGCACCTCACCACTCTTTCGGAGATGAAATGTTTCCTAATATCCAACATGAACCTCCTGTGGTGCAAGTTGAGGCCGTTCCCTCTAGTCCTATCATCATCCACATGAAAGGGGCACTAGTAAGCAAAATGGATCCCAGACATATTTCATCTTTTTTCAAGTGTGCATTTGGACAGTGGTCAAAGCCTCCTGTCAGAACTGGATGTTTCCTCCATCACTGAGAGACCTGTCACCTGCATCACACTGATGGGACAAAAGCTAGTTGCTGGCAGGACAGAAAATCTATCCATTTCCAATGCTTGTGGCATCCCAGGTGGGTCTGTGTGGAGCAAACAGACTGCTTTTTTTAAGCAAACAGCATCATGTACCTTGGTGTGAAATCAAGTAATTTAAGGCAAATTGCAAGAAGTGTGACAAAACAGCAGGAGGGAAGGCAAGACCTGAGGGTACTTTATAAAAGTATGTTTATTCTGCTGATATCCACAGAAGAGGTCATGGTCCGGAAAGAGCAAAATATTTTCATCAGTGGTTGTTAGTGCTAGTGCAGGTCTGCTTGTCTTTCTGTGACATGAGAACTAATCACTGTGCTTGAAGTTGTATTGTAGGATTTTAGCTTAAAATACAAAAACAAAAGAAAACAGGAGAGCCACTTTGAATACATATATATTCAGATCTATAATCAAATAAACAAACCAGTATGGCACATGAAAAGAAATAAGACTTTTTCTTTAAATTCAGTACTGCTTTCATTACACCATTGGCAATAGGCATGGAATTTTTTTGGTAGCTTTTTTCTTATCTTGAAATAATGGATATGCACTACCTTTCCTTGCAAAAACATCTCTTGACATTTGTAAGCTTTGTTGACAGAGGAAAGGAGGCACACAGGACCTTCTGAGCAAGATCTTACTCACAGGTACAAAGCTTTATTCAGTGATGAATGAATCCTTTCAGAAATGCTAATATCAGCACTTAGACACAGTGGCCAAAGTAAACATAATGGTCAATACATTATTCTTTTTGGATCCTTTGCCATTTTACAGTTCTTCAGAATTAGTGTTGAAATAGACAGTGTTTTGCTGGAAAAGAATGAACACACATTTCTGAACTAAAATCTAGTGATGGGAATAGATGATGCACCAGTCCCAAGAGAGGGCTTCCCTGTGAACCCAACCAGTGTGAGAGGAGGAGGGGCAGCAAGGAGATGGAGCGTTCTGATAACTTGGATCATATCTGACTACTTGCATTCCCCCAGGAGATTTACTACTACTTCTGAAAGCAGCAGCCAGAAGTATGCTTTGATGTATCTTTTATCTAAGGCTATCTAAATACCATCTTGATAAATTACATTTGTGCAGTTGAAGTACTGAACCAGAGAGAGCTTTTGTTCCGCTTTCTACCATAGGCTCTTGGTTTGTCCTTGGAGAAGCAACAGAGATTCACGTGCCACATGAGTTCCAGTTGACTGGAAGCTGGCAAATGTTGTCCCAGTTTTCAAGAAGGGTATGAAAGAAGATGCTGGTAATGACAAGCCCGTCAGTCTCTCTTCAGTGCCTGGTAAAATTATGCAGAAGATTATTCTGGAAGTTACTGAAAAACACTTGAAAGGCAATGCAGTCATTGGTCATAGCCAACATGGGTTCATGAGGAGAAAGTCGTCATGAACTTAATTTCCTTTTATGCCAAGGTGACTCACCTCGTTGACCAAGGGAAGCCAGCTGATGAGATCTTTTTGGATTTCAGCAAAGCTTTCAATACTCTTTTTCACCATGTCCTTCTGGACACAATGTCTAGTATCCAGCTAGACGTAATGCAATGGGTGTACATTTGGCTCATGGGTCGGGCTCAAAGGGTTATAGTAAATGGGATTACATCGAGCTGGTGGCCAATCACTAATGAGGTTCCACAGGGCTCCATTTTAGTCAGTTCTCTTCAATGTCTTTATAAATGGTCTGGACACAGAATTTGAATCCATACGTTCCATGTATGTTTGCAGATGATACTAAATTAGAATAGAATCACAGAATCATACACTATCCTGAATTGGAAGGGCCCCACAAGGATCATGGAGTCCAACTCTTGGCTCTACATAGGACTACCTAAAATTCAAACCGTGTTTCTGAAAGCGCTGTCCTAGGAATCAGCAAAACTGCTTCTGACAAGTTCTTTGTGATATCAGGCAAAGTATCATTAGGAATATCAACAGCCACATACAGGAAAAAGTTGACTTACGCAACTGATGATGAGGAACTCTAGCTGTAGAACATCTTGAAGTCTGGAATGCACTGCTGTAGACTCCCCTGAGAGCAGAGAGGCCTTGCAGAGAGATCTCAGCAAATTAGAGGGCTGGGCAATCATCCACCATGTGAAGTTTAACAAGAGTATTAAGAATAGGTTCTTCACCAGATTGTGGTCAGGCACTGGAACAGGCTCCCAAGGATAGTGGTCACGGCCCCAGCCCTTCAGAGATCATGAACTGTTTGGAAAGAGTTTGATTTTGGGTGGTCCTGTATGGAGCCAGGGGTTGGACTCAAAGTCCTTTCCAGCTTGGAATATTCCAGGATTCACCTGGGCCCCTCTCAGCCAAGTTGGGGAGAGATCACTTACCTGCAGAGAGGCAGGGAAGGAAGCTCTGTGCATCATGAGACGGACAGGGCCCGCAACACTGAGTCCTCCTGAAACCAGTGAAAACAAATTGACACTGGTCAGATGTAAGCTGCCCTAAAATTAATAATATGATTCACTAGGAAACGAGTTCTTTAGTTCAAAAAGTTACCAGCAACAGTCGTCTCTTCTGGTCCTACTGCTCCCATAAATAAGGAACCGTTTGAAAAATCGCTGGTTAAAATGTAAAGCAAGCAGCTTTGCTTTGACTGCAGGGTAATATGACTTAAATTAGGCCAGTTGCCTTTATGCTGAAGAAGATTACAGTTTCTCACATGCTCCTTAGCATAGCCCAACCACGGGGCTGCAAGGTGACCTCTCTGGTTAAAACCCCAGGAGGACATGCAACCCCCTGCCCTTGGGTATTTCCCCAGTGATGAGAAAATAGATGGAAATGGAGTTGCCAGAAGAAACTGTTGAGAGCAACAACAGAATTCCAGCAAGTAAAAGAACTTCCTCAGATCAAAGAGGACAAATATTTTTTGCTCCTCACTCTCCTCTGCCCCTAGGTAACAGAGAGCTGCTGGATTCAGCTGGGGGAGAAGGGGGGATGAAGGAGTAAGAAGCAATATTTTTTGTAAGGGAATGTGTACGGTAAATAACAGCTGCAAACACTCCCCAGGGTATTGAAGACATTATAATTTGGGGGTTTTCTTCCCCAAATCAGACTTTAATGCAAGTTTTACCCTTTCTAAAGGAGCACTCTACAATAAGCTGGTTAAGCTTGGAAAGTGCTTTGGGAGCCCCTGGGATGAAAGGCACTCTAGGAATGAAAGCTGATATTTACGATTATTGTTTGAAAGGAACAGAGAGGAACACTAATGTAAAATATGAATGGATGCTGGTGCTAAAAAATGTGTTGTTGACTTGGTGCCAAGGAAGATATTCCCAGCTCTCAAACATGGATGACAAGGATTTAGAAGGTGCAAGTGGAAGCAACTCCTGTAAATAACGGCAAACAGCAGTCTGAAATGTAGGGCAAATAGGTGTCTTGTGAGTTTTGCTTTTCTTCGCCATAAAGTGCAGCCCATATGATCTCTCTCACCCCAACTCTGCCAGCCAAAATAAGCACCCATTAACCACAGTAAGTACTGCTGGTCTGCATTCCTTTTAAAGGAGGAACCTACTGATCCCTTAGGAGAGGAGGGGGGAGGCATATCCTTTATAAGTGATCAAATGTAATGGATTGGCCTGAGTAGATTCGTATCTAATCTCACTCAACCTTCTAAAAAGCAGAATCAACCCCAGCCTAATGTAAATTAAACTTCCCTATTTTAGAAAGCTATGAGGGAGGAGAATCAGGCTAACAGACTCTGCTCCTGCAAACACTACCTGCATCCTCTCAGCTTGCATAAATCTCTTCTGTTGATTTTACACCGGGCATCTGGACCCCTGATGTGGCACTCTGCAGCTCCCAGACAGGATGTTTTTCCATCCAGAACCAGTACTGAGAAATCTTCACCTTAGTCTGTCAATCTTCCACTTTTTCCCTGAGAAAAGCTAAAAGAAAATCCTTAGAGAGAAAGAATGCTGCTTCCTCAGTTCTTCAAAAACGAGCTCAAAAGTGACTTTGGTGCAGAAGAAACATTCACAGCAAAAACCCACAGGATCTCAAGAAGTGGTGTTTTTTTTTTTTAATATAGCAAGAGAAGAACACAGCGTGCGCCAGAGGCTGAAAGCTAATGCCATACACATTTAAATTAGATATAAGGTGCAATTATTTTTTTTAACAAGTGATTGTGATTAACCATGGCAATGAATTATCATGAAGGGCTCCGGTTCTCCCGTTCTCGGGCTCCAAATGAAGATGAGAAGCCTTCCAGAGGCACGCTTTGAGCAGACAGAGGTAGCTGAGCTAGAAGAGGGGGATGGCTCTAGGTACAGGGAGCCCATGGGTTAGCTCTCTACCCAGGCTAGCAACTCACTGCATCCTTTTGGGCAAGTCTTCCTACCTCTCTGCGCACCACTTCCACGCTTCCTAATGTGACTGTGCCACCTGCTTGCCAGGAGAGCGTTGTGAGCGCTCACTCTGTGTCCCTGAAGCCTTGCCTCCCCCGCCAGAGAAGCATGGTTTCCCCATACCAGCAACATCAGGATTGATGGTACCAGTAGACCTTTGCTGGTGTGCAGCCGCTGTGCTGGCATGGTGTATGGGAGCAAAGGGGCAAACCCCTGAGAAAGGAGCTGTGTGCTGCTGCTCCCAGCTGGTCATAGCTCACCAGGGACTGGTGCAGGGCACTCCTGCCAGCTCCTCTCCCTTCTCTCTGCTCCCTTTTTAGGCACAGCCTAATGCTGATGGGTCCATATTAGTAACAGAAAGTCCTTGGCCTTTTTTTTTTTTCCTTTTCCCTTCAGCTATTTAGGCCAACTCTGGATAATCACGCTTTCTAACTTAGACTCAGTCAGTGCCATGGCAACCATTTCAACACGCAGCTCATAGCCAGCCTCTGAGAAGCACAGCCCCTCTGAGAAGCAAGCACACCTTGATGCTTCGTGAGAGGCATGAAGAGAGGAGCACTGCCATCTGCTACACTGACACATTTTTTTACTGCCTTACCTCTGGCAGCATGAATATCTGCTTTCAGCTCTGAATAGCTCATCAACTTCTGTCCCCATTCTCTCCCCCAAAAAGAGGTTCTATAAAAATTGGCACAGATTTATGAAGATGAAAGAGAACGGTGCAGGAAGGGAAATGCATTTGGAAATTCCACTCTCTGGCCTTCAAATTCACCCTTGCAAGAATGCAGCTAAGCCTGTCCTGATACTGCTTTGAAGGAAATCCTGTTTTGTTCTGTTGTGTCACCGTGGAGAAGAAGAAAGCTTATGGGGCTTGCTTTCGTTTTTTCTTTAATTGCAGGAGAGAGACGGCAGCCAAGGAGGAGCGTGGGCACTGCTCTTCCTCCTCTGCAGAATGCCTCCCATTTGGCAGCACAACTGCTTCGCACCATGCAAAACCAGATCCGCATCTCTCCACGTGAGCAAGCCTCAGACAGCACTGGGAAAGAATCTATCTGGGGCTTTCAGGTGTATTTTCCCAACTGCCACCTCTGAGTTTTGCTCAAATTCCAGTAGCTCGGTCTGCCTTTGACCACTCGTGGTGGCTGCTCCCGACAGCCAGCTGGCACAGTGTGGTGCTGCACCCATGTCTGCCGTGCTGGCTGCCAACATGCATCTCTTCTGCTCACGCTGAACACGCTCTTCTCCCCAGCACAGTCAGAGAGGAGGCTCTGGCTGCCAGCACCACAGTATAAAGAAAATCTTATTAATTTCTTTACGTAACTGTGGCTGTCTTGTGGAAGAACCTGATGCCATATCTTGAACGTTTTCTTTTATGTGTTTGCATGTGTAGGTTTCAAATACATACATACAGAGCACTGGTAGCATGATGCTGACTCTCACCTGAGGTAATTACACCTTCCATTCCTTTCTTCCCATCTTTTTCTGCATTTATACCATTGTCCACTGCCAGCTGGCAGTAGCCACAAGCAAGACCTGCCCCCACCTCTGCCACCTCCTTGTCACTAGTAAAAAAAATGCTTCTGGTTCTGACCCAGGGAGAGGAGAAATCCAGGCGCACCTGCAACAGATATATGCCAGTGCACCCAAAATTGCCAAAACGGGTGAAACATTTGATTTCAGTTTGAATGCACCACTCAGCTCACTGATGCTTGCCATAGGAGAGCACACACACCACTCTTCACACTGATATTTTTTCTAGGAATGAATTCAAGAGACCAGAGCCAGCAGTCCCTTAAGGCAGGCAGAACAATCTGAGCCAGCAGGTAAATACAACATCGCAGTTGCCTTTGCCCTGTTATGTTAATGCATGCACATGCAGGCACACATGGTGTTTCGTAAGCCCCGCATGTGCACTTCTCCATCAAATATCGTTTATATACACCATCTTTCACTGCAATCAAACCTCTGAGATCGCTGAGGTTAGAAAACATGGTGTGTGCTCAGAAGGACACATCACAGACAGCCCGGCAAATCTCTGGGACTTCTGACCCTGTACAGACTGCCCTGGGGAACCCAGAGCCTCAGCTGTCCTTCCTAATCTGCAACCTAAAGTCAAGATCCAGGTTGGCAGGAGGAAAATATAGGACACAAGCTTTTAGCCAACATTTTAAAGTTAATGCGTTTCTGTAGCTATAATAAGCACAGACAAAATTATGAAGCTCTGTGAGACTGGGAATACCACCTCTATGGCATGTGTATAGCATTGGCCTGATACTGCACCGAGTCAAATTTCTACAAATAGCCAAAATGCCTTTTACCACCCTCCACTTTCCCAGAGTCTCCTCTTCTGGCAGTCCCTCACTGCTCCACACATAAGGAGGCTCTCTTACCACCCTCCTGTCAGAGAGCAAACAGAGGGATGATGGCTAGAAATGAAGCTGGAAGAGAGGGTCTTCCCTTTATTATATCCTGCTTTAGGTAACTTGCCTAACGCAGACAGACTGACAGCATCTAGAGCAGAAAATCAAAGTAGTGAACCAGGGCACGGGTGGAGGAGCTCAGCCCTCCCCACCTCCAACCCGCAGCTCAGCCCAGGACGCAGCCTTGCGCAGGGCTGCCAGCGCTCTCCCACGCTGTTGGAAAAGCACGCTTCAGGAGGTAGCATGGCTCAGGGACTGTTCCCAGCAGGGGTTTGCACGTGGTCACATGGATGTGGAGGGCAAAGGGGGTTTATCTGTGCCACCACAGCCATTCTCCTTAGGCAGAGGGCAGCTCCGGTCCCTGCCCACTTTATTAGCATGAACGCAGCCGTTATACCCACAGGCCACCTTGGGCTTATGCCTCAGGCTTCGGTCAGCAAGTGAACTGCCCTGCCTTTGTTTTGATGAAATCAGGGTGCGTCCCTGAGCCGGCTGCACAAACCCTCTCCTCCACTTTGTTCCAGTGCAAAGTCCCACAGGCCAACCTCAGACCAGCACACCTGCTGCTGCAGAGGCTGGGGGAGGAGAAGCGCTGACCCAGGCACCGCCACCCCCCAGCTGGGTGCTGTGCCTGCCCAGGGGGCAGCTCGCCCTTCTGTGTTCCACCAGTTCAGCTCAACCCTCTGGTGGCTCCCAGTATCTGAGCTGTAGACGGGGGAGCAGATGGTGCCGTGCTTCCTGAAGCCCAGGTCCACGCTTCTTCTAACCTTTCAGCAGCAGGAGAGCAGCAACGCCCACTTACTTTGTTTTCATTTGATCAAAACAGAAAGACAAGAGTGCCTGCAGAGCTAACTGCTGCATTCTGTCTGCATTAACAACGCCCTGCTGTGATCCCATGGGACAGTGGGGTCCCACAGCTGCTGTTTGGGGGCGACCACACCTTGGGGGCAGCACCCCCATTTCTCCCCAGCAGTCTGGGCAGCGTGGCACTTTCTCATGATGGTACTGAGCTGAGGAGAGCCGTGCAGAAACCTGCACTCTCCACTCTTCTCACTTGCTTTGGAATACAGTATTAAGAGAGCTCCTGCTTTCCATCAGGATATGCAAGAGGTTAGAAAGAAACTCAGAGGAGGTTTCTTACATCAACTTCAGGATACATCCTCTTATGTTCCAAGGGAAGGTGCTGGCATGGGAAAGAGATCAGGGCTGTTCCCAAGCCGGTCAAGGGAGATTGCAGACAAAAGCAAACACTGCGAAAATCTGTTTGAGTTCAAGCAAAGAAATTGCTTGAATGGGTTTTTAACCCTTTTTCTTCTTCCTAATAACAAACACTTTCTTGGAATGAGAAGTCTCATGGTTTAGGGATATATTCACATGAGGAACATTCACGTGACCTTTCAGATCGCATTCCTCCTATTTATAAGAGCGTTAGTCATCCACTTAGAGAGCAGAACTGACACCATGTTTGTTAAATGACTACATGGGCACTATGAATAACTAGCAGAGGGTATTTAAAACCGCAGTTACATCCAAGAGCACCCAGAGCATGCATAGCCAGCACACACTTAGACAAAGCACAAATAATACTGCACGTGACGTACATTTGAAAGGCAGTTTGAAGGCAGTTCCCTCAAAGGAAACATGGGCTAAAATCATCGGATAGATTATTTTACAGAGATTGTTCACCTAGTTCGTTAGGTATGTAGGATAGTTGGCAATAGACCGTGACAGCTGGAGACTTGAAGCTGAACAAAGTCCAGGCAGAATTGCCCAAAGCAGCAGATGGAGCACAATTCCCCAGCACTGGAGCCTGGCCATGACACTGTGCAGAAAATGTCGGGAGTGTACTACTACAGCTTTGCAACTTTGTCACTGGCAAACCAGAGGTTTAGGAGCTCCCAGTAATGCCCAGCTTGCTAACTAACACGTTGCCCAACTTAGCTCGAGGGAAAGCACAACACCAACCACGCATGCTGTTAGCCCCAACACATTTCCAAGCCCTGCACAACATGAGTAAACTTTCCATGTCCCAGATCTTAGCAGTGCCTGCAGCAAACTGCCACAAACAGTATCAGCTCCTGGGTCAGGGGTAGGGCACTGCTTCCAGGCACACAGGAGTTCCCTGCTCATCTGAGTGCAGGTATCTGGCAGGAGAAAATCTGGATGGGAGGAAGAGTGAAGGACAAAGAGGTGGGATTTTGGAGGGATTCTGAAGAATGCTGTGATGAAACACGCAGAACGGAAGGACTTTGAGTTCCCACCAGCCCGTCACTGTAGTGCTACTGCCCAATGACGCACTTTCACACGGCAGGGGATGGCCTCGCAGGGACACCAGACACCTAGGTGTACTACACTCTGGGCCAAACCTTCTTAGGGTGAGGATGGGCTTTGTTAGCAAGAGGCACATGGCAGCACCAGGCAGCTGCCCCTGCCAGCAGACCTTTGTAGCATCAGCCTGGCCAGAGAGAGGTAAACATCACACCAGAGACAGCAGCAGAAAAGTTCGGTGAGAACGTGGCAGCTCTGGGTGCAAATATCACTTCCTTATTGCAGCCTCCGTGAGCAGCCCTGCCTTGCAATACTGAAGATGTTTTGAATGGCAGAGCCCAGGCAGTGAATCATCTTATAATCATGGCTGGTGTGTCCCAGCCTCCTTGTATCATCAAGCCCTCCTCTGGGTCAAGCAATCATTTGAGGGTGAATCATCGCTGCACAGGTTTCTCCCAGCGCAGGCAGGCATGCAGTGAGCAGAGCTGCTTGCCATCTGCATCAGCCAGGCCAACAAGGCTGCAGGAGAGACTGAATAAGCTGAGGAAAAGAGCAGCAAATCCAGAGCAGGAGGACAGACGACACATTTGCTTCCTCTGCAGACAAGACGGAGGCTGGAATGGTGGTGTGTGGACTTTTCTGCTTTCTCCCAGTTTACTGCCCATGCCGCAGAGCTCCTGCGGCAGGAAGGAGCCACATTCCAACATCAGCCCAAGCCAGGCCTGGCCCCATGCTGCCTGCCCAGGCCTCGGGAGGCTAGACGCAACCCTCATTCTTGTCTGGGCCAGGTAGGGGAAGGACTCGCCAGGCCTCACCTCCACCCTGTTTCTAATATCAAGTAATAATAGTATTTTAGCACTTCCATAATTACCTTGCACTCTGGTATCACAGACACAGCTGAATTGGAAGTCATTAAGGTCATTATGTTGA
The DNA here is from genome assembly GCF_002078875.1 of Numida meleagris. Lineage (NCBI taxonomy): Eukaryota > Metazoa > Chordata > Aves > Galliformes > Numididae > Numida > Numida meleagris. Next base: position 38,401,142 of record NC_034411.1, on the reverse strand, counting down.
GCTTCAGTGGATCCTTTCAATTGGAGGCGTTCTTTAGCCAGCTCTCATTTTTGTGGTTATATCTGAATAAGCAGTATGCATTGAGGTGAGGTTCACAGATGAGACACTCTGGCATAAAAGCAGTCTCCTACTTGCAAAAGCAAAGTGTCATTATGCATCATGTTTCACCAGACTTCAAAACGACAAGGAAGGCAAGTCAGGTTATAACCAGCTCCACCTACAACTTGTAAGAGCTGCAAGGCTATTCCCATGGACTGGCCCTTGGGAAAGGTCTGCCATGACCTCGCACAGGGCAGCCCTTTCTCAGCAGCCACCATTCTGGAGGCTTTCACTGGTCCATGCAAGTAGCCCCCAGAAGCAGACGTCAACGTATCTCAATTCCTCTCTTGGTAAAGAGGAAGGGGCAGGATGCCAGCAGCCCCAGGAGCACCTTGCCCAGGAAACAGGAGAACTGTGCTGAGCTAGTGAAGGTGCATGGAGGGGCATGTGGACGAGGGGCTGTGCTGGCCTGGGCGCTGTGTTCAGAGTCCTCTGGAGAGGAGGGACCTGCTGGTCCTGGGTGTGTTCTTAGCCATGCTTCTTTGTAGGGCCTTTAAATAAGAAGGAATTAAGTGTCCCTTTAGTTGTGGGTACCTCAGTTCCCTGCTCATAAATGCAAATAAAGGCGCTTAACTTCTCCCGTTTTTGTCTGTCGTTTGTGTTTGGGCTGGGAATTCCTTGGGAAAAAAAAACAAACAACAACAACCAAAAAAAAACAAACAAGGGTTTCTAGGTGTACCTGTCCTATTAATAATAAAAGTAATGTGCTGGTTTTGTCATTAGAGTAGGAGGAAATGTTAGCACACGGAACAAACACTTGTACTGCAATTTCTTCTGTTTAGAAAAAGAACAGAAAGATAACAGAGTGTGAGACTTTGACCAAGAGCAAAGATAAAATCAGGGCAGCTGACTCAGTGCAACAGAAAGGACTTAACAGAGCTGGCAACATTTCAGCCTTCTCAGGAACTTGAACACAGGAATATGTTAAAAGCAGCACAACATATTCACAATACTGCCAGCATGAAAGAAGAGTAACTGTTGGGAAAAGGCGTTCTTTTCAATAGCATGGAAGTCCTAGCCAAGCACGAGCACAAACTTGTGTTTATTTGTTGGTGTTCAGTTCCTGTCAATGTTGCAAACAAATACAAACAAGTCAGAGAATCCAACCCTGCAACGCTGTCCCCAAATACAGAGAAAATGTTAGTTGCTCTCCTAATGTCCCTGTGATGTAACTGCTCAATCCACCCCCCAGAAAACAGGTAAAAACATGAGACTTGGACAAGACCCAAACCAAGTTCGGCGCAGTTTAGAAATGCAGCTGAGACACAGTGCTGCAGCTCTAGTTGAAGGCAAGCTAGCTGTTATAAAAAACACTGGGAAGCAATGGTATTTCCTGAGCTCTGGCTGTACCTACAGTGTAAAGGAGCTTCCCATGCTGTTTCCTTAATTAGCACAAATACGCTGACAACCTTCTCCATGCTGAAATCAAGCCATAGGCCAATCAAAAGTTTACCTACGCATCCAAATCTACCACGTGCTGAACCAACATGTTCCAATGCCGTAATCAGCACCCCGATTATAACATGGCTTTGTCATGCATCCAGTTGCTGAAACAGATTTTGATGTCCCAATACGAAACCTATTTGTCCCACAGTCAGCAAATATGAGAAGTGCCAATACATACATCCAGTGTTTTGCAAGTGCTGGGACTGTGTACTGGCATTATTGGAGCACGCTGACCACTGCATGAATTTATAAATATGACCCAGATGAACTAGAGAAATAACACGATTTGAAGGCCGGATTCTAATCTTGTTTAATCTGAAATAAACATGGAATAACTCATTTGGCATCCAGTAATTTACTCTGGTTTCACCATGGAGCGATCAAGGCCGTAGTTACCTCTTCACACAGTTTGACCTGAGCATAGCCCTGTCAACAAGACACCTTGTAATACAATCATGCAACAGTAAAACAGAAAAGACAGCATGCCAATACAGTAAATATGGTAGTATCAGCTCTAGGGAAAAGTTTAGCAGCCTTATGACAGGTAAAGTTTAAGTGTGCAAACCCCGAGCCTTGTTCCTGAGATTCCTTGTTGGGAATGCAGCTGGCAGGACTAATTCTAAAAGCAATTTCTGCCCGGCCAGCTCATAGCTAATCCTGAGTGAAAGCTGTGACAGCTAATGTTGTTTCCTCACAGCGGAGGCAGCCAATTTTCTGGGGCTGGTTGGGTAGGACAGGGCACTGCAATGTGCCGGTGTGACTGGTCTGCGCCCTCCTCCCCCATTTCGGTTGTCCCTACAGCAGAGCACCCCACGTCCCCACACCACGGTGCACGGCTTCCAGGAATCCAACTCCACTGCTGCTGGTCTGTGGCGTCACTGCCCAGATTTTCCCAGAATCGCTTGGCATGGACATGGCCAGACAGCATCGCAGGTAGCCCTGCCAGCATAGCTGCCGCTTGGAAAATCTGCCCTGTGGATGTAAGCTGAGCATCCTGCCCATTCCCCGCTGTAACTCTCTTAGCTGCATACAAGGTCACAGTTGTGAGAGTAACATGAATGTGTCTTTGATGACATTGACATACATTACCCACAGTTTCTTGCCAAAAAGAAGAAGAATGCCAGAAAGTGATGCTCCGTGAAGAACAAATTAAATCTCATTTTGTGTTCCTTCACCCTCAGAGAATGGCTTTGAATGTCACTGAATCCTGAGCAGAGACTGTCACCCAGCCCACAGGGAACGGGAGCAGGTGACAGCTAACTCATAGCCTGTCTGCTGACAGAGCTCCTTCTTTCCTCAGTTTTATTCCAGGCCATTTATTTATCCGTTTCAGTAGTTGTTCTCCAGTACCACAAAGCAGCTTTAGGATGCAAACACGTTGTCATCAAGCACCTCGAGATTTCCTTAGGCGCTGCCAATAGAATCACGTCCTGCAGATCTACCATGACCAGATGAGGCTCTTCCTGAGGCAGGGGGGTCCTTACTCTCCCAGATAGAAGGGGAGGGATGGAGCGAAAGTGACCCTGATCTTCCTTGAAGAATGGACTCCTTGACACTGCACAGGGCTGACAGTCAAATCCACTGAAAGCATGGGCCTAGCTAGAGAGAACTACCAGGTCGAGCCAGGTATGATTCAGAAATGCAAACTAAGCCAAGCAGAGTTTCCTCTTCCTAACCTAATTCCTTCTCTGTGAAAGAGTTTGCATGTTTTAACCAAATGGAAGCTGCAACCGAGACATCAAGAGAGCTTGCTGACTGGGCTGTGTGTCAGCATGAGCCAGAGGGCTGTAAATCAGACTAGGTGCAGTCAGCTCCTTTGGGAAGGCTTCCCTGAGGTTCCCCATTGTGCTAAAGCACCACCAAAAAACATTCACCTCCAGACTGACACACCTTTGCCTCGCACAGAACTCAATACAAATCACAATTGCTCATATTTAGAGAACAGAACGCAGCAAGCCTAATCACACTTACACTGGTTTTACATGGGTTTCTTTGCTTTCTTTGGAAATACCCCATCATTACATCACAGGTGTTGCCAAGATCAAACCTGACTAGGTCAGCACCTCTGAGCACTGTTAAGTTTTGGGTCTTTCTTCAACAACAAAACATCGCTCTCCACCTGGTTAGAAAGCCGCTTTTCTCTCTCAGCTGCTTCCCTATGAAGACGTAGTTTGAGAAGCTCACAACAGGAGGGCATAGGCAGCTTGGATCCTGCAGACCATTCACTAAACACAAATGAGTGCCACACAAACCGGCCCTGTAGCCCTACTGGTGGGCATGACCAGGAGGTATCAACATGCAAGGGAAAGCTCCCACAGTTCCCTTTCTCTGGAGGGTTTCTGCTGCATTGCCGTGGCTGAGATGGTGGTTTAGGATGTCGAGATCTTTCCTTCTGGAAATGAGTCTGTAAGCCTATAAGCACAATTCTCAGCACATACTGCGGTGGAGCTGGCATCCTATTTTCTAGCCTTTGCAACAGCAGCTTTAAAAAGTTTCAGCCCACGCCTTGTTTACAAATTCAGCTCAGAAAAACACCAGGTTTTAGACTGCTGACAGAAGGCCAGTAGGTCTGACCCTAATCAGTAGCTGTACAGGCCCCACACTAAAGTATTATAGTGCCAAGAGAAAATACAGAAGACTGAGAGGAGTCCAGCCCCACTTCTCACCCCACAGACAACACTGCGACCAGTGAACGCACCTCCCCCTGCTACATAGAGGAAATCTTCTCCTTCGCTGCCAGTGTACAACACTGTGCTGTGGCATAAGCCCGGAGCGGGGTTGTACTGTATAAGTTCCAGAAAGCTTTGGAGACGGGTTTATTTATCAGAAAACTCAGATGAAGCTGTACTACTTACATTGCTATAGGGCAAGGAAGAGAGACAGGCAGACCATTCACTTTTCCAGCAGACTTGCATTAGCATACATATGGGAAGTGGATTCTCCAAATTTTCCTTAGCTGAAGAACATGAATTCATATTTCCTCATGTACCACTAGTTCTCCAGCCACCATTCCTGAACCTAGTCAGGCGCTACTTATAGCCCCACACCCCAAGTGCTTCTCAGCTAATCCTGTGCCTTGCCCTCTGCCCTCCCATGGGGAACAAGACCCTCTGGGAACTCATTTTCCATTGAAGCTGGCTGAGCTGGCTCACCTCTTCCCCCAGAGATTAGGTGTGTCTGGAGCCAAGGTCCTGGATTGACCAGATCTCAAATAAATTAGTAGCTTATGAAGGCAAAATTTGACAGAGATAGTGGAAGTAAATGGCAGCCTAATAGTTGAGGGGATTCTGTGTGCTGTTTTGTTTATATCTACTAGCCCACAGGTGCCCTACAAGCTGAAGATATTTCAGCTGACTTGTTTTTTCATGCCACCCTCGCATGTTTCTAAAAGCATCTTTCCTTTTGATCACATGGCAGCAGGTACCGACTTGCTTACACACAGCACTTACGGTGGCTGTACTGAACACATGCTGTGCAGGTAGCCCTGCAATACTGTCTATGGATATAGAGCCACCGCCCCACCCACACAGTCACGTTTTTCTCAGCGTTACCCCTGATATGGCCCTGTGCAATGCCTGGCTGCTTTCAGATGAGAGCTTGCTCTCCCTCTCCCCCACCCCTCTGAGCTCAGCAACCAGGAATACAGAGGAAAACTTCTGGCCACGTAAAGCTGGAGATGAGCAAACAGCCGGCCCACTCTCTGTCCGGCAGCGCCAATGCCAGGTTACGCAGGGACATGCCAGCAGAGCCTGCATACCGCTGCCGGGCTGTGAGCACTTCAGAGCCGACTGACTCTGCTCAGGAGACCCAAATATAAACAGTACTTTTCTGGGAGGAGCAGCTGGCATCCAAATACTCCCCCAACTTAGTCACAGGTTGAAATAAATAAATAAACAGAGCCCTACTAATCTTGCAGCTGGCCCACTTGCAGCCATGTGACCAGCGTCAGCTTTCCCCGAGGTGAAATATGGGCTTAAGGGCTGGCTCCCGGCTCTGGGTGCTCCAATGGCACAGGCGGGACGTAAGGCAGCCCCTAACCAGGACAGCGTGGGCCGCAGTGTAAGGGAACACCCACCTGGCAGAAAGCAGGGCTCAGCTGCATGCCACCTGCTCCATCACACTTGCATCAGGGAAATACCGAGGGAGCCAGGACGTGTTCAACCTAGAAATCCTCCCATGACGTGGAGCCAAAGTGAAACAGAGCAGCTGGGTTTGCTACCCCCCCTGCACAGAGCAAAGGAAGCAGGGGCACTGCACGGTGGAACCAGGAGGACGGGGTGATGGCTGCCTTCTCCCCCATCCCTAAGTGGGTGCCCAGTGGCAGCACCAGCCTGGCCCAGCTCTGCTTCCTGTCCTCCCTCCCGCAACACCCACTGCTGGCCCGTCAGAGATGGGATGGGGAGCTGGGCCTTGGATCTGGCACAGCACAGCCGCTCTCACATGCTGCCCTGTGAGACATTAGCCTGGCCAGAGCTCCCCTGCGTGTATGAAAGACAATCCCGGCACTAAGTGTATTCTTTCTCTTACTCCAAACTTGAAATGTTGTAGGCTCCTCAGCCTACAACATCACTAGGCTACATAACCCAGAACGCAGCTGAAGGAAAATGTCAGGACATTTAAGCATGGGGTGAGCAACGACGAGCATATATTTTTACGGGACCTATCCCAATGGGCTCTGAGAGCTAAGTACAGTACATCTGCCTGTTGCTAATTATATTTACTGTGGGGCTTTTTTTTCAAGCTGAAGATGAGTCAGAAAAAGAAAAAAGTCCTTTGTTGTTGTGGAAGCAGAAGGACGTCTCCTGAGGGTGTATGTAATACACTACTGTCACGGCATGACAATGGAAAAACTGACTGCTGAGCCAGCCAAACCCCCATAAATACCTAATGATATCTCTTCTGGCCCAGATTTCCTACAAGTCGGTGCCTGAACTGCGTACAGAATGACAATCAATATGAAAGGATCTCTCTTCTCAGCAGAGCCAGAATTTAAGAGCCCAGCTGAGCATTATATTCCCATTCATACAAAGAGATCCCTTCACAAGTCTGTCACAATACCCTAAAGGTGGTGATCCAGCAGAAGCACTGCTAGGCCTCTCCTCACCCTCTCCCCAGTGCCTCACACTACTACCACAAAGAATGGCTGGCTTTAACAAGCAGGCATCGTTATTAATTGCAATATTGCTATGCAAACAAAACGTGCCTAGAGACGCATCAGGTCTGCAGTCACATGGGACAAGAACAAAATCTTCTTCCTTTTGCTTCCTCCTCCTCTTTTTCTGGCTGGGTAGCTCTACCATCTTGCTTTATCGGCTCAGGAGGTGGGTGTGCCAAGCACCTGACCCACTTACAGCTATGCGTGCAGGGACAGTGAGCCCATTGTGAGAGCACTCGGCCTTAGCACATTTCTCTGGCCGCCCGCCAGCCTCTTGCACATTGGGCAAGTGACTCTGCCCGGCCACTGCAGTTACATCAGTCACCACCACCTCTCTGGATGTCACGGCACAGGAAGCGGCTGCCAGAAGAGAGAGGCAGCCGTGGGGTTTTGAAACTGGCCTTCCAAAAACATTACAACACGCTTGCCAGTTTCCAGTGGGTTTGCTCAGTTCCTCCCTGAAGACCACACAGATGTTGAATGGGCGCTTCACAGCACCAACAAAAGGTGGTCTTCGCGCCTGGCTTTCAGACCCATTCCGCTGACTTTCACCAGGCTATGCCGAGGGCCTGAACTGAACTTGTAAACTGCTGTTTTGAGGGAAAAAAATACTCTTTTTTTTTTAAGTTTTCTGCAGAGGGCGAGTCCCCACACTGCTCCTTCCCAGCACAACCAGGAGGCAGGGCTGGAAGGAGCAAATTGCTACAAAACCCCTCCGGACCCCCTCCCCGCCCCACTCTGGCCCTGGCTTCCAGGCTTGCTTGCCTGTGGCACAGCAGCTCCCTGCAGGCAGCTGACAGAAGCCATCAGGCCTCAGGGGCACAGACTGGGGCCGGCAGCACTGGGGACTCATGCTGGCTGGAATGCTACCGCTGGCAGAGCCCACAGCCAGTTCCACTCTCAGCTGCTGCCCAAGCATAAATTTAGAGCAGTTCCCCTCTGCAGCAGTGACCTGGGATTTGTCCTTTGGGAGGGAGCAGAGCAGAAGCTGGACAGAGAGATAGTGCTTCAGGTCAGCCATTCAGGGCTCGGGTGTGAGCACAATCACCTTATAAGAGAGCAAAACTGGAAAAGGAAAATATTGCTCCTGGCACACAAGTACTTCCATATTGATTCAATGCTTAAAAATGCACCCAAGTGAGGATGCCCTTTCTTCAAACCTTCCAGCAAATTCACTTTCACTCTTGGCACTCTCTCGTGAGCTAGTTCGCCCTGATGGCAATAGCTCCCACCTGCACCAGCTTCCCAGTGCTTCGCTGCTGGATCCCACTGGCCTCCATACTGCCTCCTCTCGCTCCCTCTGCCTCATCTCCTATTTGAAGTGCTTCTACACGAGGAGCTGAAACTTCTTCCCTTCCAAACCGACTGCTCTGCAACGTGACCCACCATGGGCCCGGCTATCCTAGCAAAAGTAGGGAGAACTTCTTGCTGAGGTCAAAGGGGAACCCTTGGTCTGGGAGGGCTGCACAGCCACACCTCGTGCCACTCTCTGCCCCAGTTCTGGGACAGAGCCCCTGCAGGTCTGCAAGCGGGTGGCTGTTCTCAAGCCAGAGGCTCCACAAGGATTATTTGGCTGCAACATATCATATGACTTTGTTCTTAGAGTTACATTTTAACTGAGAAAGTTTAACAAGTATGACTTATGGGCTTCTAAAATTGGCAGCAGAAAAATGAGCTAAGGAAGTCATGGAAAAAAACCACAAGCGAGGCCATTCCATGTTATGCACAATTTCTGGGCTCTTTTTCCAATCTTCTGTTTTTTTGGATGGTGGAAAATATTTTCCAGCTACACAGGCCTGGCCTCACTGAGTACGTATTTATGCCAAGTTTATAAAAAGCAGCTGCAGACAGGGTTGAATGAAAGGATTACACTGCTGTCTGTCTTCCAGAAGGTGCTTCAGTTCACACCCCGTCCCACAGAGTGAGGCTCATTTCTCAAATCTCCATGAATGTATGTAACGAAGGACAGAATTTGAGCCTCATAATACAAACAAATATGGCTGTACACATGAATGGGCATGGGTGTATGCACACCTAGCTAGCAGTGCTCCCTAGACGCTGCTGATTTAGCTTTCAGCATGAGTTTATCTCGATTTCTCTGACCTCTGCTCTCCATAGCCATGTCCATCTTGCAGGAATACAGCAACAGGGAGACGGCTTCAGGGTCAGGACCCTGGTTTCATTGTTCAGCCGCTGCATGCTTCACATATACCTGCTCTCACGCTGTTGTCTCCGAAATTCAGGTTTTACCAACCTCACGTACACCAAGGCTGCCAGGCTCTGAATCTGAAGGGATGGCTGTAATCACACAGCCTGACCTCCTCCACAGCACACTGCCACAGAATTTCAATCTGGAGCTGGCACAGTGGAGGCATAACCTTAATTTTCAGCCGTATCTTGTTGCAGCCTTGGCGTGATACACCAGTCACAAGAGGAGAGTCACAAATAATTCTTCACTCCCCCCAGCAGAATATCTGCAGGGAGTGGGAGGAGGACACAAACTGAAAGTAAATGGATATAAAAAGGTAAGGTAGGTGGTAAACTGCAGATCGTACCTTACAGAACCGTACCCTGCTGGCTCTGCAGTCAAGTATCTTAGAATAACAGTACTGAGAACGACAGCGTTACATCAGGAATATCGGTCAAGACAATATTTCCTGGCAATTGTTTGAGAAATGCTTTTCTCTCAGCTAATTGCTCCCAAGAGACTGTGTTTTCTCTGTTTTTAGAAGGAGAGCGATTAAGAAAGAAAGTTTTTAAACCTCTGCACCCTGCTGTGGGACAAAGAACTGGGGGCAAGGGAAGGAAAAAAGAAAAGAAAAAGGCACAATGGCTGTAATGTTCTATGAAATGATTTTTTTCTGTTCTCTTGCTGGGGTGGTGGGTGCAATCACCAGTTTGGCAGAGATAAATACAGAAAAAGCGAGAATTGTGCAGGAAAGGAGACCCAACTCCAGAGTACCACATTGCCATCTAGCGGCACTGGCTCTGGCAAGCCAGAATTCATGGGGCCCTGCATGCTCTCACCTCACCTCCCTGTGCCTGTACACAGGCACCCACGTGGAAACGGGGCCGAGTTTCCTCCCAGCCTTTTACAACCAAGCTTGGCCACAGCAAAACTGCTTTGTCTGGGGAAAAGGGAAAGATGTCCCCCAAAAGAAGTTTAAGACAAACTTGGATTTGAAAGCTTGGTGTTTACACTGAGGCCTGCAGATTCCCACCTCCCACAGCCACCTCACACGCAGCTCCAACGAGCAGCCTTGTCACACTCTCTGACTGTTGTATGTTTATCTGCAGCAAACCGATGGGCTGGGGGGAACAGTCAGCTCTACCTTGTTCCGAGGTGACAGGCATGAACCTAGAGCTGATGCCTTATTCCCAGCTATGTTGCACCAAATACCTCAGCACACATGTGCCTCGATGGTAGCCCTTAAAATTGAACTCCGTTAAGTGCTTCGGTGATGACACATTTCCTTTGTATGCTGAAAAGAACCTTTCAACGCTGAAAAAAGAAAAGCCAAAATACAAAGTCCTTCCAATAGCAAGAAGAAGGCACTCCACCTCTAGAAGACACCCAGCAGAGGACAGCAGATTGATTGTTCTGTATGACCTTCATGTACTGAGTTAAAAAGAAAAAAAAAAAGAGTTTGGCACATGTGAATTCCGATGTTCACTGAAAGATGCTGAATTTGAAAGTTCTGGCCAAAGCAGACTCCTGTTTAGTCAGAAAATGACAGTCCTAGTGCCTGAAGTCTACTGGAACAGACCACCATTTTGGGGAGCAACAGAAGCCTTGCATCAGACATCCAAGACTGCCTGCAGAACTCTGCCTCTTGGCAAAGGCCTTTCTGCTCTTGTACATCCCATTGGAAACACATGATCATTCTCACTCCTTATGGGCAGTGAGAAGTGTTTAGCAGCAAACTGCATTTAGGACTGGTACAAAGAACAGTATGTCTGGCTAATCATTACCTTTGGCCCCTGGATCTTGTGAGGCCTCGCAAGAGCACAGCTGTTCTGTTTACGCCCTGAATAGCCAGGTCAGCAAGGGTGATACTCTGATAGGAGCAAAAATAACTTGCTTATCCAAGAAAGAAAAAAAAAAAACCAGTTAATTTCCCAAAAATTATATTTTATTATTATATTATTTTATAATTAAAATCCCCAAAAAGATAACCTATGCTGCTCCAGTAAATCAATCTTATAGCAGCCTTTCTGCAAAAGCCCAGAGATCCTACTTGAATACTTTGATGACCACAAATACAACGATGACCTATGAATACTTTGTAGAGTATTTACAAAGTCCTTGCTGAATCGATCAACAACAAAGGTTGTGTTGTCACCCTGAGACCAAGCACAGAACACCTGGAATATTACCAGGAAGTGGGGAGGCAGAATTTGAACAGTAAATTGAAAAAAGGAAAGGTCATGAAGAATCCTGAGCCTGAGCGACTGCTGGCTGTGGCAGACCGCAATCCATTTTCTTAAAACTTTTATTTAACACCAGGGAGACACAATTGCTTTTACTGAAAATGTGCTGCCCAAGGTAGGAGACATCGACCTGTGAAAAGATCTATAGTGCAGTGACAGATATTAACAGGCCTGCTGAAAACTTCTGAGGACAACCCAGCAGAGGGAACACCACCACTGACTGACCTTGGCAGAGCCTCATAGCAAACACCATCCTGAAAACAACCAAAACGAAGGGAGCAACTCTACACAGAAGCCAAATACTTCCTCTGCTTCACATTTTTCTGACAAAAAGCAAGGGAAGAATACTCCCTAATATCAGTATATTCCATCCCAGGGTCTCTGTGTGCTTTAGAAAACCGATTTAAATTATCAGTATGTACATCCATGGTTGCCCAAAGAATCCAAGGCACTGAAGTACTCAGCCCAAGCTCTCAGGAAGAAGCAGACAGCCTGTTGGTTCATGAAGGTGGTAGGCCACACCTGTCCAACCATCCAGCCTTCTGCATACGCAGCTACCACAGCCAGCTCCTGTCAGGCACACATTTCTTTCCGTTCCAGATATCATCTCGAAAGCAGAAAAAGGAGAGTACAGCCACCCTGGTCAACAGATAACATCTGCTCTAGCCAGGAGGCCTTTCAGCAACAGAGGCAAGCTGCAGAAAGCTGCATTATTTGTAATGCAAAATGGCCAACACTAGGATACAAATTTCTTGCAGTAAAGCACTTCAGTTTTCTAAAATTTTATCAGCTCCTCACGTATTCACAGTTTGCAATTCAACATACAGGATGGATGCTGACTCACTGCATTGCTTTCCAGGATGTTTGCTTATGCCCACTTAACACCAATGTTCCAGCATTTCCATCTGCATGATGGGGTCACTGAAACTAAGGCACTATGGCATAGAACCTTACTTTTTTGAAGTTACTTTTGACAGAACAGTCAGAGTTCCTTTTAAAATTGCTTTCAAACAGCAAGACACATTTTGAAAGATTGCTGCTTATATTTGCAATGCAGAAGCTACCTATGAAATGCAGGACTAGCAGCACTGCCAGCAGAATAATTAACTCAGTGTTGACAGCTCGTGGCATTTGATTTCAGTATGGGGGATGGAGGGTGTTATGCCTCAAATATTTTCAACCATAAAGAGATGTTTAATATTTGGGTGGTTTTTTTGTTTTTTTTTGGTAGGTTCCATGATTTACAACCAACTCAGCAGTTGGTTGAGGTCTGATTTTTCCTGACGGTAATAGTAACTAGTGCTGATTGCTCAACCAGTCCGAAAATAACATGATGTAGAAAAGAAGCACATTTTAGAGCTATATACATAAATCAAATTAACAAAACATCCACCCAATAAATAAAAAACCAATCAGACTTTCCTAAACCTTACCTTCTCCCTTCCCGTTTCACTGTCCTCATGTCCTGATCTTGGTTGCTTAGGTTTCCGTAAGGAAGGGACTGTGCAGAGTAAGTTACAGGATCAGGACCACAGACTGTGAGCTGGCAGAAGCACAGACTTCCTCTTGACAGATTCTTCAGTGTCACACACATCTCTGCTGACACAGAAGTAACAATAACATTTTCATGCTAAGAATTCTGCCAGTGCCAATGGCCAGTAGATGACATCCCAACAGAGAAGTAAAAAAGGGCCCACAGCTTTGTCAGACAACTTCTAACGTAAGCCAAAGGGCCTGATGTTAAAGCTCAGAACTTTAGATGGAGAGATAAAAGCACGTGAAATGGAAAACAAATAGCAACCCCTCATGTTTATGCAAATTCAACTGAGTGCCATTATAGCAAACTCCCAAACTGGAAGAACTCAATAAACATGAAGGCTACAACCTGGGAACAGCTGGAGCTTATCTTCTTCATATATACAAAAGCTTCCATCTCTCTCATTCTACGAATTGGTAGTCTTCACTTACAGGACCAAGCGATCACATAACACCAGGTCAATGTGTGGTGAAGGTGAATTTCCATCAAAACCAAACACCGTTCCCATCAATAATGAGATACTGGTATGAACTGATTACGCATGTACTATCAATTAAAAACACCACCGGAGACTTTCTCAAAGAACATGCTTGCTCAGGAATCCCTTTTCTTCATTTCTCCATTTAATTAGTCATTGCATTATAATTAACAAATTCATGCAATAATCATTGTCATTTTAATCATCACAGCGGAAAGTACATTACTTCTAATTAAACAATTTTAAATACAACAAAAGATGCTAATCAGGTTGTTCCAGAGCTCCAGGAAATGCTCTTTTACATACATGCCAAAGCAGGCAAGGATTTGTTCATTACAGGAAATTTCTATGTCTTTCAGGCTACCTTAGAGGGTATAACACATCCAGATTGACCTAGGGAGAGAAAAGCCTGGTTTGCAGAGACAGTTTCTTTTATTAAACAGCTCACTTTCTCTATGTACTTGCTATGTTTTAAGCAAGCTCCAAAATATTTTGTAATAATCAGTTAAATGTCTAGAAAAATGCTCACTGATGGATACAGAGGCTGAAAACTTCCATTTACATGTACAGTACCAGCGTATACCTTCCCCTGCAAACACAACCAAGAAGCACAGAAACAGCACTTTAGAAGCACAGGAGTGGCTACGATTTGGTCTTAAGCCAGAGTGCCATTCTGCTACAAATAGCTGCCTCCCAGGCATCAGAGAGCCTACCAGCTCCTCCTTGTCAGCTACAGGATTGCAACAAAACTGCGCCCTAATGCCAACATTTTGCTTTTCTGGGGAAAAGAGAGGGGAGGGAAAGTGGGAGGTGGTTAACCCCTCCTCACGCAGCTCAACTCCAGGCTAAAGCTGTATATTACTCTTCCACCCCTACTGCAGTTGACAGCTCTTGTTTCACTCAGGCTAACAAAGCTTATCCAGAAAAATCACATCTGGGCTGGGGGAACGCTTCTCTGACATGTCAGGGAATTACATGCAGTTGCATTTTCTGGCAGGGTTTAGACTGCACAATGCAGCTGGCTTCCCTATACACCTGGTTTGGGCTGAGGGATGGAGGGAAAATGACTGGAATCATATAACCACAACAAACCTCTGAGGATTTAAAGTGCCAAAATCGGGTGTCAGTAGCAACGGATGCCACTGCTGCCCCCACTGGCCCTGTCTTATGCACTGTATCAAAGCTGTTTGGACAAAATGCTGCATTGCAACACCCCTTCAGATGCGAAGATTCTGAAAATCGGGTTTTTCAGGATGAGCTTGCACAAAAGAGATGTGCAAAACTGCCCTCTGCTGTTTAGATTAAGACCTGCTCAAATACATGATAGTGTGACCAAATCAGTTTTTCACACTCATTAAGGGTTCAAGCTGTGAAGAGGCAGAACTATCTGGCAGCAGCTGTTTCCTGTCTCCATGCAGAGTAGAAATTTGATATTTGAAAGCCACATAAGCTGTATTGCAGCAACACTGTTTTAGGAGCAGCAGCACCCCACTCAGTGACCACTGCAGAATGGGTGAGCACCAATGACACCCTCATCCCAAAGACAAGGAGAAAAGAATATCCTCAGAGTGCAAGGGAAATGATGGTAACTGTGAGCCAGAGCTCCAAGACACGTATCTATCAAGACATTAAATCAAGGCCTGACCTTTACAAATCTGGAACTGGAACTACACCTCTAGAGACAAAAGCTTAGAGTGTGTAAGCCTTTAGGAATTCATGATTATTAGGTTACAGCAGTGATCAGGAAACACAGAGGGTAGTCACCTTATCTAATGACAGACAGTAAATAATCTGTAAAGGTAGCACCTGTAGGCCCCTATTGCAGAGAAGTAAGTGAGAACCCTGACTTACAAAGAAAGCATAAACAGGAAGTACTGTACTTGGAAAGAACCTGCCCCTTACCTAGTTCTAGTAAGCTGGACGGCCTGGTACAGAAATATCGCAGAAGGGCCAGCTGTTTTCTGTGGCTTCATTCACACGCTCATACACAGGACGTGACAAATTCTGCCCTCTGAGAACAGCACTGAACGTCCACATCTTTGGGAAGCTCCATTTTGGTACAACTGCAAAGAGCGAGTACCGTTACCTGCACCAGAAGCTCAGTCTCTGCAGTGCCTAAAAGCTACTCGTCCTTCTGAATTAAGCACGTTTCAGCTTTTTGCAAGACAGAGTTTTGGTCAAATATGACTGCTATGCAGACAGGTTTTTTTTTCAGTCCTTCCCCAAATGAGAACGTCATCTGTACTGGTCAGTGTAAGCGTACAAATTGAAAACCAAACCAAGATTTGGGTACAACAGAAACCTTGAAGAAATTATATTCTTCACATCAAACTTTTTCACACCTGCATGTTTAAAAAACTCAGAAGCTCGGGCATGCCGTTCAACATGCCTTTGAAACACACTAAAAGCAGTTAGTGACCACTTCAAAGACTCCCTTGGGGTTTAACTCAGGTTAATTTTAACACAACGGTCACATAGGGCCAGTGTGGAGCCTAAGGGACTTTCAACACACCATCAACAGATGTACAAATGAAATTTTAGAAAGATTGTTCTGGGTGCATAAATAGCTTGAGCTTTACTTTGATGATGGTTTGCTAAACTCCTACACAGCAGGACTAGGGCTGGGACTTCTCCATTTTTGAAGTTAATGTCAACTATAATATTCTGTCATACCCCAGGGTAAGGAAATTAGTGCCAGATGATTCAGTGTGTGCCTGAACACTCTGGTTTTGGATTTGATCCCATTATCTAAAAAAGTTAATGGTGAGGCATCAAAGAAAGGTAGTTCTGCAAGATCATGAAAGTAGCTGTTGGTTGTAGGTTGTTACGTGGGGTTTTTTTTGTTTGTTTGTTTGTTTTTGCTAAAAAAGCTGTCAGAGAAGCTTGTAACTGGTGACCGGAGACTTCCTAACATAAAATTAACAGACCTCCTTTATGAGAAATTCTCAGAGTGGTCACATACACTGAAACCAAGTGCCTCATTCCTGGAGCACAACAGAGCAGCGGACGGCTCTGAGAGAAATAGTAGCTTTACCTGCAGTGAAACACGATTACAGGCATTATTTACCAGCAGCTGTGTGCTCACCAGCAGCAAATCCACAACTGAATAGTTCACTTCCACCTCTTTTTAATTGCACAGGTAAAAAGAAATACAGTACTGCGTACAGCTAAGGCAACAGCATTACTACTATGGATGCAATAATATGCATCACTACCACTGCACTTCCAATGACCTGCACCTTTGTTCATGTCTGCAACAAGTTTTAACTTAGAGCCTCTTACATCTGTGGGCTGTGCATGCTAGCTACGCCAGTGGAAGCCTGCCATTGTTGGAGAGACATCAAATTCCCATTCTAGACACTATCTTTCTTTTTAACTAGCTCTCATAAAGCTTTATCTTCAGTTTTTAGAAAAAAAAAAAATCAGTCTTATTAAAAGCATTCCACATTCCCACCCTATTAGCCAAGGCACTCAAATCAGGTATCAGAGCTTGCATCAGCATACTAGCCAGGAACTTTGGGATTATAAAATTTGAGAATATATCGGTACTTCTTAAGGCTTCATTTAAATCCACATTGTCTAAAAATTTTGTTTATGTCTAGTTTTTCAGGATCAAGAAAACTAAAAAGGTTTAGAGTAGTATGGGTACCTAAAACAACTATTAGAGCAATGAACTTTGGTAGACACAATGAGACTATCTCTGAGTCTTTCATCAAAGGAATTGACAGCCAGATTTGCTGAAATACTTAGTTCAGGAAAGCACTGCTGTAAGCTAAACTGTGAATTCAAAGGGGCAACACTATAGCAAAGAGCACAAAAAACTATTCAGACTTGAAGGCAGGGTGTCTTACATTGTTTGAGTTGTAAGGCAGCTTGATCTACTTTAAGAAGCTAAAAGATGAACTAAAACGATCTTACAGTGAAATTGCCATCACCACCAAGGACAGCAGGTACATGTGGGAACAGTTCCATCAACATAATTTGTGAATTTTTCCAAACCTTTAAAATTAAAATGTAAAAGGCAAAGTCCTCCAAAAAGTCCAGCTGCACCCCACAGGCACAGAACCTTCTACTACTTCACAGTATTTTTATTAAGTATGCGCAGAACAACTTTATCTCTCAAACATAAATTAAAAGAGGAAAACAGTCATTGTCACCTGATGATGATGGCTAAGTTTTATTTCTATCTTACAGTACCTGAACAACAAAAAGACCAAATTATAGTCAGCTGTTCAAGAAATTTTGTTCCTACCAGCAGTTAATTTCAATATTCTCTTCATTATTGAAAGATCCAACAGCAGTTCAAACTTTGGGAAACTGTATTTTAAAGGCATTAGTGGGGAAATTTCTCCTCCATAGCAAAAAGAATTGTCCAAGCTGATGGACTCAGCAATAGCCATTTGTACTCCCAAGTTTTGGTATATGACAAGCAGGTGACCATAAACCTTCCACTTAACCTCTCAAAGCCTCTGTGCAAGGCAATTTCTGAAACTCTGGGACCTGTTTTGGAACAATCTGCCTTTACAGAAACATACAGCAGGCTGAAGTGAGAAAGAGATACATGGGAATGTTAACCAGAGTGCATTCAGAGTATCTCACTTCTACTCAGACTATGCCACCTAGTACCTTTCTATTAACGTAATGGCATCATTAGGCCAAAGCATTCTCCTCCCTTCTTTTCATGAAATTCAAGCCAGTCACAATGCCAAAAATATAAAGCTACGTTTTTAATTGGTTTTTTTTTTTTTTGCCACTTGAGCAGCCTTAGCACAAAAACAGAAAATAGCAGAAACTAGTCTGCTTTAATTTTTACTTTAGAATATCCTATCAAGAGAAAATGAGAAGTAGAAGTATTCTTCTGAAAACATATGTAAGTCTGTATATTTTCCTTGTTTTCTCTGCATGCTGACATTCTACATCTTTCTAATTCCAGCAGTTTTAGCTAGTTCAGCCTGGGGATGTCATCATCTTACCTTTCTAACTTAAATCAGCACAAAAAATTCAAGTGAAATGCCAAGGAATGCTGAATATTTTCTATGATCTTGAAAACTAGAGACTGAATTGTTAATTATCTTACAAAAAGGGTAAAGGCATAAAAAAAAAAATCTTTGTACTCTTAAAATATGCCCAGGGTTCTATTCTAAACAGCTTTACTTCAGACAACTGCTTTAACAGACGTTCCCTGTTGGCAGATATGGTTTTGACATGCGTCACCACAGGTGTTATTGTTCCTGATAAACAGATCTCTCATTCTTCCTACAGCTAAGTCACCTATTACAACTTTCATTTGCATTTCTTCTTAATGTGACCAGTTACTGTTTAAACGATCACATGCTTATTTTCTCAGAGAATTACATGAGGTTTTGAATTAACTAAAAGCATTGGAAGACCAGCCGTAACATTAATTTTTTTTTTTAAATGTTGTTATTTTTAGATCATTTGCTCTGCTCTGACACCCAAATGTTCTGAAATTTGAAGTAGTACTATAGGGACACACAAGTGTGGATAAATCTTTATTGCCATAACTTTTTTTTTTAATTTTTTTTTTCAAAAAATGAGCATTGGGTTTTCAATAGGTTGTAGCTTTATGTCTTTATATGTACAACATTACAACTGCATATTTTAATAATAATGAAGTTAGCGATACTTTGATAACTCAACACAGTGTATTTATAAAATGAATTTTTATCAAAATACACTTTTCACTGGGATAATAAATAAAATCCTGTGAAACCCACCTACACAAAGTTAATTTTAACTCTGGTAGAACCCGATGTGGTACACAGTCCATTAACTACTATGTTTGCCCCTTTATCCCCCTACTGATGCTCATCTTCTGGGGTAAGAAAACACTTTTTCCCCCTGTTGTGGTGTGACCTCATTCAACATCATCTTCAGCCAAGCACTGTGCACTTACAATTCTCTGTAAGAAGGAGAAAAACTCATTCACAATTACATAAAATTGACAGTAGGCAACTGATTATCAAGCAATGTAATTTTACACTGAAAATTAAGCTGTGTGATTACTGAGAAACCTGATTGATGTTAAGAATTGTAATCCATTTGGCATATGGTTTTAAAGCCATTTCTTTAGAAGTTATACACTGTGCAATACCAATCAAAGCTGAAGTCAGATAAATAGCATCCTATCAGCCTCAAGTGATGACCTCTGCGTGGTTTTTGGCACTGTATTCTCTCACAAAATGTTTCTGCTGCACTGCTTCCTTTATATCTTATTTAGCTGGCGCTTTTTAGTGCTTTTACTAACAACATGAATCTTAAACTGAAATGTAACCACGCCTGAGCTGTAACAACAGCTGACTGAGAAACACAGAGTATCTGCTTCAAGTGAGGCAACATCCTGAGGGAGTTCCCTTGCACTTCCATAAAGTAAAACTTCTGTTATTTATTTTAGGACAGATTCACTTGCTACCATATTCTCAATGTTACCTGCACAGCGCTCAGTCTAAAAAGCAGCACATTTTATATACATAGCTGCCAGCACTTCTATCACTGGGAAAACTTTCCAAAACTGTCAAGTGTTTTGGTGTTAATTAACATTCCATGTTGATAGCTAGCAAAACCAACAGATTAATTACAATTTACACTTACAGATACTTATATGTCATTTAAAAAAGCTGAGATTCAAGACCCAGTGCAAGGAAGTTGCCCTTTTTTTGAGACCCAACTTCCATCTGGGAAACAGTGGATCTGCTTATGTGATAAGACGCCTGCAGATGTCTCTACTTTGAAAAGCTTAGCATACTCTATGCAGAAGATAATTTTTGTATTCCTATTTTAATCTGTTTGCTATCGATGCCACGCAATATTTTCCATACATTTTCATATTTAATGTTCCAGGTGAAAGATCTTTTCATCTAACTGAACATTTAAGAAAACCCTATTATAAAAACCAATACCCAAGGCTGATGTAGCAGACCACAGAAGAAGCTCAGTTACTTTCCAACCTCAACAACATGGAGTGTTTCACATACCTGGCTTATTGTAGGGAGCTTAGTTAGAAGCATTTGAAACACTGGTGGTGGAAGAGTCTGCTGTAGAACTTGAAGTAGCTGCTGCGGCTGTCCACACACAGCAATGGCATTGGTCAAGTGATCAACACCTTTCTCATATTCACCTGTATGACAAATCATAATGTTTTGAAAACAAACTTCTTCCATAGCATGAAGCATTTACATAAAACATCCACCAACAGAGGATCGAACTACTTAGCATCAAACCACATTTCTTTTCTCCTCCCTTGTTGAATGCTCTAAACAGAGGTTAGAAAAGAGCATCCAAACCTAAGAAAGCAGAATTTGACTCCCAAATGACAGAAATAATTTTCTAGCAAAAGGTAAAAAAAAAATACAATTTTTACAACTTACCCTTCGAAAGGAATTATGCTATTACCTTGAGCTAGTAGTTCCTCGCCAAGTTGGATCTCCTCAAGAAAAAACTTCTGAACAGCTTCAGCATCTTTCAGATCAGGCAACTGTAACACAGGAAAACTGAAGTTGGCCCTTAAACGTCAGTTAATCATTCAGCAGAAAACATTCTCAGCCAAAACCAAACAAATGCAACCAGATTTTTAAATGGAAATTCACAAAAAATTAAAAGTATCACCACTAAGTTAAACATATGCAGAGCAGTACTGAAAACCAGTCTCCAATCATTGCATTATACACCCACAGAGTCTGAAATACCTCTACTTGGTTTAGTAAGAACACAATTTTGTAGCAAATGTAAGTTCTCAAGTGTGTTATGTTCATCAAAGCCCTCAGAAGCCATTAACTTAAATTTCTCTTCTTAAAGAAACCACTGGCAATAAGAAAACAGATAAGTAAACTGAATTTGTACAACAAAAATCTCCCAAGTTTAGCTACAGGTGTATCCCATCAATGCTTTTTACATCTGGAAAGTACTTGTGGACCTACTATAAAGAGGAAAACACCTTCAAGTCACACAGGAAATGTTATAATTTCTAGTACAATACTTCCATTTGACTTGAAAAAGGAACGACAATTTCATACGGTTCTTTGTGAAAGCTTAAAAAAAAAATCTAAAGACTGCGTATCTCCGGAAGGGTTTGTAATGTAGGGATCAAAACAGAGAAGTCACCCTCTAAACAAATCTCACAAGCAAACCTGGTACAAGCAAAACATCTTTCAAAACAGCACTGCATTACTGAACACAGTATTACCTTGGAAAGCCCTGCTCTCTCTTTGGCAAGCTTCTGTTTCTTCCTTCCTATAAGAATAATAACATGTTTTTTAATTTGCAGTTTAAAAAGCCTTCAGATGATAGTTCTAAA
The DNA here is from genome assembly GCF_002078875.1 of Numida meleagris. NCBI lineage: Eukaryota > Metazoa > Chordata > Aves > Galliformes > Numididae > Numida > Numida meleagris. The sequence goes on along the minus strand of NC_034411.1, from coordinate 38,379,682 downwards.
CAGTGAACGAGTCAGAGTTAATTTCAAAACAAGAAAACGTTAATCTATTCCAAATACTGAGGACTGAACACAAGGATGCAACGTGCTCTCTGCAGCAGAGTACCATTTAGTGATCTAATGAGGACTGGCACATTGATTCAGAATGGCAATTCCTCTCCTGCTAGCTATCCTAAACACCTCCTGTGCAGAGCCTGTACTAGCGTATACCTCATGCACTACACAAGCACTGAGAAGTGAAGAGAATTAGGCTAATAAAGGATTTTTCTACATGAATTTCCAGCAATCATAAGCCACAGAAGAACTGTCTATAAGGCAAGGCTACCCAATGTCGAGCCACATTCATTTTGAAATACACCAGTGCACCACCAGCAGAAACCAGCAACTGTTTTGCTGTAACATAGGTTTGGGAACTAGTTACATAGAAGCAGGATCTCATCGTCCCACAGCAAAAGCATTACTAGAGCACACATTCCTGAAACTAAATGAGTGAGGAGAGCAAACGCTGAGAGATGGAACAAATATTTACAGGCTTAATCATTCAACCTGAAGGCATGAGTTGGTCTGCAACAGGAAAGTGCAGCATTCCAGCACAACTAGCGTAATTAAAATGATACACAGCTTGTTTTTAATGCAATCGAGCAGGTATCACAATATTTTATGGAAGTAGTTATTCATACAAGAATAATTATCCCAACGTAAGTACAGTAATACTGGTGATTTCCTTAGAATCATTTTGTTTGGTTCATCAACTGAAACAGTTACATCAATGTAACTTGATGTAACTTGGTATGGCCCATGGTTAAATAACTGCGCTCTTATTCTTGGTCCTCAGAGTCTGCTCCATGAACACTTACCCTGGGCAGCTGCCACGCAGCCCTCATGCAGCTTTTGACACAATTTTGCAAGCTGGAAATACTTCCAAATAATACGACTAAAAATTTTAATGGCTGTGAGTTAAGAACCTGAGATTGTCCACACAATGAAGACGTCCAGGAAACCATTTCCTAGCAGTGACAATGAAATCTATGGATGAGATCAAGTGTTCTTTTCATAAAGGGAATGCAGGTTCTAACCACATGGATCATCCTTTCATCCTCCTTGATACCTTTATAACCCTTCGCACTTGAATTTCTACACCATATTGACCCGTGTATAACATTTCACATTACACAAAGAAAAACGCTGCGTCATATAGAACCCTCACTCATTATAACCATATCACTGTTTTCTACTTTAAATACAAATTCACCTTCAGGAAGTTGGTGACTTCAGTTTGCCCACTCCCAATTTTGTGAAGCATTAAATTGCACAGAACTTTAAACCGCATTAGCACACGTGCCAGTTGTCCTAATACATTACATCTCAAAGATGCAATCTGAATTGTTGCACTATTGAGATAGGTGCAGTTTTTTTGTCTTCCCTTGAGAGTCCACAAGAAAATGAAAAACATGTCTCTTTTCTAAAGACACCATCACATTTCAAAAAGGGGAGGGGAAAAGCCTTAGCAACCTTTCACAGAAGGCATTTTAGCAACAAGAGGACTCCATGTGCACCCATGCTAAACCATCTCTCACACTGCACACAACTCACAGGTTTTTCAGGCCCAACTCTTGTGTATGGAAAAAGTTGCCAATGCAAACCAGTGGGTAACTTGGTGCTCAGGCAGTGGTTGCAGAGCTCCCTGCACCACGCTAACAGCACAGGTACCAGTCCCACAGAAACACTCAAGAGACCATTTGCCGCTTCTGCTCACATCTACTGGGCAGGAACTGACCAGCTCCCAGTGCTTATAAGCTTTACTATCTTTTGGTCCCAAGATCAGGTAACAAAACTAGGAACATGACAAAGCTAACGTAAGAATGCTGTGCCTCCTAAATAAACAAGATTAAGACATCTGGAAAACCAAAGTCCAGGAGTTCTTGCAGACTCTCACGAAATCAGTTCAACTCCTGAAATCCGAATCTGGCTACTTCCTTTTTACTTGCTATGTGCCTTCACAACACAGACTTTGGTCCTGATGCTGCTTAAACAAAGGGATGTCAGATATAACTGGGATGTCAAAAACGTTATCAGTTCTTTGTTTGTCAGCTGGTATTTGACCAAAGGCAGCAGGCAATCAATCCACTGATATATGGGAGCCCAGTCCCTCCCATGGTCTGCTGCCATTGCCTGTTAAAGGTTGAAAAAAAATCTTATCCTAAGAACGCTACATGAGATGATCTGCTCTAAATTGTGCTGAGAAACAGCACATCTTCATCTGAAGAACTGCAATAGGCTGCTGCACTTGATCCTGTTTTTGTCTAATATTCTGCAGATCAAGCTTTACCATCCAGCAGTAAAAATGCTGTCATGACCACTAGGTCACTGACTCTGCTTGGGAAACACCTATACTAAAGGAAAAGTTACAGTATTAAATAACAAGAAAAAAACCCTGAGTATTCTCTAAAGCCTTACAACTAAAAGCAGGCCAGCGTATCATGTCTGAGGATCCCTATCTTTCTGTTCTGTCTTCCAAATAACAGCCACTCCCTATCAAACCACAACAGATTTTTTCCACTTCTAAAGCAAATGTAAATTTCTAATCCCAGCAAGGACTGCGGCAGCATTCTTAGAACAAGTGTAAGGTTTGCTGAGAATTTTACTTGATGAGAACTCAGACAATGAAAACAACGGGATGCAAAACACCTTTCAAAACTTCTGTACAAATCTTACAAAATGAACAGAATCACATCACAGAATGGCTTCGGTTGGAAAGACCCTTAAAGATCATCCAGTTCCAAGCCCCTGCTGTGGGCAGGGATGCTACCTGCCAGCTCAGGCTGCCCAGGGCCCCATCCAACCTGGCCTTGAGCACCTCCAGGGATGGGCCACGGCCTCACCGTCCTCTGAGGAAAGAATTTCTTCCTAGCACCTAATCTGAATCTCCTCTCTTTTAGTTTAAAGCCATTCCCCCTTGTCCCATCCCTCTCAGATTGTGTAAACAGTCAGTCCCCCTCCTGTGTATAACCTCCCTTCAAGTACTGGAAGGCTGCAGCAAGGCCTCCCCACAGCCTTCTCTTCTCCAGACTGAACAAGCTGAGCTAGCTCCCTCAGCCTTCCTTCAGAGGGCTGGAGCACCTTTCTTCTCATCATCTTCACAGCCCTCCTCTGGAGCCGCTCCAATGGCTCAGCAGCCATGCAGCCGAATACTCTGCCAGAATTCGGTCTTCTCATGCAAGACGAGCAAATACCAGTTTACTATGCTAAAATTTGCCAACTAGTGCCTTGCATTGTGGGACAAAAAGTACCTGGAGGAAACACCACTGCTTTTCTGATCCCAGATCACGAGCAATGGCTCTTTCATCAGCGAAGGTGCTGATTGCATTATAGCTACTTGTTAGGAAAATTTACATTGAGAGTGATTTCTGACCTTCAGCTGAGTGACTGGAGGAACACACCTATTCTCAGGGTAGAATCAACCCAGTACACAGCTCTCAGCCTGCTTCTCGTTGTTTGAATACCTTGCAGAACTTGCGCTCACAGCTAAGCTAAATTTACAACTTCCTCAACTGCGCAAACATTTATTTAAATGTTGAAGACGTGAAATAACGAGGAGCCACAGGACAGGAGCTCCACGTTTTGGATGAATCACCAGTTCGCTCTGGCATTCGTTCTTATCCCTGGAAGCTAGCAAGGCAGCCACCAGGAGGGTTTGGAATGCCGCGGGTAAGATGTCCGAAGGCCGCTGTTTGCTCCCGCCTCAGCGCAGCAGCAGCTTCGCTATCAGACTGCAGCTTTATCTGATCGCCCTCCAAACGCCGGGAAACGATTGCCGCCATGAAAAGCGCAGCAGCGACAGGCCCCGCCTGAGCGCGCGGGATTAACAGATCACCGCACGGGGGAGAGGAGCGATTCCCAGGCCACGCTCCCGGCACGCCGGGCCCAAGTTACCCGCTCACGGCGCAGGGGCTGAGGCGCCAGAGGCCGCCGAAGCGGGGCCGGAAGGGCCGGGAGCCGCCACGTGCCGCCGCCCCGCGCGGGAGCTGCGCCGGGCGGGTGAGGGGCGCGCGCGCGGGAGCCGCGCCGAGGGGGCGGCCCGGACACTCACGCTCCCGCAGCCGGTTCTTGAAATTCGGGTCGCTCCGCCTCTTGCGGTCGAAGTAGATGCAGTAGCCGATGAAGAGGGCCCCGCAGAGGCCCGCGGCGATGGCGCTGGTCTTGCCCACCATCATGGTGCCCGGCGCCGCGGGGAAGGCCCCGCCGCCCCCGCCCTTCGCAAGGCCGGCGCCGAGCTCCGCAGGCACCTTGGGGCGAGCGGGCGGCGAGAAAGGACCTCGCCTCGCTTCCGCTACGTCATCAGTCTGCGCCGGAGGGCGGCTTCCCCAGTGCCTGCCGGGGGGGGGGCGGAACCAGCGGCGCATGCGCGGGCAGCGGCCCGTTGTGCGCAATCCTCCCGGCCGGGCTGAGTCGGCGGGGGACAGTCCTGCGCTTACCGCAAGGGAGGAGGCGGCTCGCTGGGGGAAGCGGTCTAGGTACGGTAAGGACGGAAACAGCTCACGACAGAACGCCCTTGTATGCATCGATTTTATTAAAAAGAACCAACATTTCTACATAGCTGGGTTTGCTGTGCAAAAGGCTACTTGTTTTTCCTGCCTTTCTTTTTAGTAATGCTTTTCAGTCTTTTGGGCTTAGAGCTCTTTTTGGCTGGATTTGCTTTTTCGCCAACAAATGAATCATTAGAGCCTCTCTTGTTTTTTAATGCGGCTTGAGCTCTGTCCTTAGGGCCACGAGACCGATTCGTGGCGCTTTTCTGTGGGGCTTTGCCCTTGTCACCGCAACGTTTCACGCGGAGCTTTCGTCCCATCAAGTCAGAGTTGTTGAGCTTCAGAGCAAGATGTACAGCATCCGTATTCTGCGAGAACAGACATTTGAAAAGTAGCACACTCCAACTGATGCCTTCCCAATAACCGGTTCCCTTTCTTTAATTCTCATGGGCAAGATTTTACAACAGAGGGCACCCGACTGCCTTTATTTCCTGAATGACTCAGAAGCACACACACGCTTATAGGGCTTATGCACTGGGGCACGTGTTCTTGAAAGGGAACTCTGAAACAGCTTACAACAGTCATGGAAGACAGAGACAGGAAGGAGAAACTGGGGAACAAGAAGATCTTGGGTTGCAGGAAATAAACTGAGTAAGATGAGGCTGGGAGAAAAGCACGAAAAAGCAACATTTAGGGAGAAGGAGCTGCAAAAATGGCTGCAGAAAAGAATTCACTTACATTTTGAAAGATAACTAATGGGAGAACGTTGCTATTACACCGAGTGAATTCACTGTTTCCTCCATTAAATCTTTCCCTTAATTTCTTTCACCCCAGTGTTTCGCAACTTTTCTTCATCCTCAACCTAAAATAACCACTTTGCATCTGCCTCCACAGGACTGGTGGAAGCTACTTTTAAGGTTCAAAACAGCACTACCATTTAACATTGCATACATGCGAAAAAACACGTTAGGTAATGCCATAACAGCAATTCCCAGTTCAGATTTTGAATAATGTCCGGTGTCCTGAAGCCTGCCGTTCGTACGTACCTCAAACAGAACGTAGCCAAAGCCTTTGCCCATGCCGGTCTGTCTGTCGCGCACAATCCGCACCGCTACTACATCTCCACAGTCAGCAAAGTGCTCTCGCACAGCGTTGTCACTGATGTCTGCAGGCAAGCACAGCAAGAGACATGTCTCTTCAGAGAGACAGCTTTAGAAGCCCAGCCTAAATCCAAATATTTTACGTTTACCAATTTAGGTACACAAACATATCTAAATGTATAAATTTGTTTAAGTACACAAATATCAGTGTTTTGGAGAAATGCCAGCAAGTTAACAATGCAGGCAGCATGGGAATTCTAAGCTATTTCTGTGTATCATTTGAAAGCAGTTTCTAAGTGCTGGTACTTGCAGACCTTAGATAAGGACTGTTTCCTTTGACACTCACTGATCCCCAACCTTTAAAAACTACAATACAAATCATAAATGAGGGTGAAGACCAAAGTACATTTTTTCAAATAATTTCAGTTATGGTTTGAACACAGCGGAAATGAAGATTCAAGCAACATTTCTGCAAATCCTTCCTATTTCTGAGAGAATTAATACTGATGATACCAAACTTGAGCTGGCCGTTCCTGAAGCCTGATGCTCAGTGACTGAACTTAATTTTAGCTGAATGGGGGAAACAGGATTTAATAAGACTACTCTGATAGTGGCCACATGTGTGAGGCGTTCTCAGTCTCATGCCAATGCAACTGGAAAGACAAGTGGGATGTAAAGTACTAAAACACAGGTTACTCTCTTTTTTGTATAGGTACACTGTATTCTATGCTAAGTCCCTCGACACAGATACATCTGCGCATTGGGGAGGGTCTGAATTTGATCGTGTGGCTTTAATTGAATGGGAATTTAATGTGCTGAGAAAAGTTCAAGGTGCTGAAGTCATTTTTCCAGAGTACTGTCCATGTCCAAACTGCACTTTTCCTGCAGGATGCACAGAAGAACAGACAGTACTGACACAAGCCCTACGCAGCAGAGAAACGTTACCATACTCAGATCTGTCACCTCTCCAGCTTTTCAGACAGGTCGAGTTTTAATGATACTGGTTCTTTGGTAAGTTATTGGCACAGGACATGCCTTCGTCCTCCATATTTACACACCACACCCCAAAGCAAGTTATCCCAAGCACCCTCACTCCATTAATACCCTCATATGGACCACACCTGATGGTGACCCCTTCATTTACTCAGAAGCAGCTGAACATTCATTAAGCACTGACCTGTACTACACAGGAAGCACCTCCACTCAGCTAGCAACTCACAGCAAACAGCTGCCTGGACAGAGTCATTCATCCTGTGGCTCGCAGATGAGCATCAGAATTAGAAGCCATCCCTGGGTATCACTTGGAAGTGGCTCACAAACAAATCCAAGCACGCATTTGGCAGTTTATTAAGCTATGACATATGCAGCTTAGTCATATTTACTTAAGAAACATGAAGTAACAATAAGAAATAAAAGCACCTGTAGTTCTAGAAATATAACAGAAGAAAACAATTCATGTGCAGCACCTGCCAAAAACTTAACCCATTCGGTGTTTCTGTCAAAAAATAAAACTGCTATTTTAAAAGATTCCAACAAATGATAGTTAGCTACCTAAACATGGTACCCTAAACAATAAATTTAAAAAATCCCAATCTCAGCATATTCCATAAGCATAAAACGAGGCATGACGTTCCATTTGACTTACCATACGCCAGATTTCCCAAGAATATAGATCGCTTATTGTCATGCTAAAGAAAACAAGGAAGAGATTGAAAACCACTAAGTCATTTGTTACAGCAAAACACAGAACGTGAGTTTTTGTGTCACACACTACTTACCAAACTGTTTTCTGATGCACTGTCAACTCTGATGTGAAATCCACTTGCAACTTCTGTTCCGTTTCTTTTGTAGTCAAAAGAAAAAAAATTAAAATGAAACGATTAAGTATTACTTAATTTACAATGTCACTGCATAGCATTTTTACAAAACGCAAATTTAAGTTTGAAAATAACATCTTTAATTCAAGCAAAAAACAGGAGGCAGTTTAAATTTATCTGTAAACACTCTGCATATCTGCCTTCTCAACAGGCACAAGGAACAAAGCCATGACTTACTTTTTTAGAGCCTTAATAGCATCACGTTCTTCTTTAAATACAACGTAAGCATTAATGTACTTCACGTTAGGGTGAATCTTACGCCTGGAACAGGAAAAAGACACTTTTAAAATAATTCTGATAGTATGTGGTGCACGAGCACTTCTTGTTAAGCAAGTTTATGTCTCCCCTGTTCTGCACACAGGAGCAACTTCAATTCTTGTAAGCATATTCTGTCCAAAGAAGTCCCACCGTACATCTTACACAGCCTGTATACACACCCCACTTAAGCTTCCTCAGCTCATAAATACATCCAAAGGAATTAAAGACAATTACTGTCTACTTCCTTCCTAAAATAGAACAAATGCGATCTAACAATTATTTATTGCTACACTAGGCATATAATTCCTTTTCACTTGTCAAAAGAACCGCATATACTCAAAGGTAATAACAAAAATCAAAGAAACAAAAGACAAAGAAAGGATACAGCTGAACACTGAACAACACTTAAAGAAATACTTCTTTGAAAAATAAAGCAAGAAACTCAAAAGCAGAACCTACTTTATGGCTGCTAACTTTTTGGATAAAGTATCTTCTGCTGGAACCTTTAAGATAAAAAGAGCTTTAATTAAGTGACCACAGTAACAACATATCCCAACTATTTGTTCTTGAACAGAAAGTCAAACAGGTACCGCTCCCACTCCAAGTTATTTAGTCAGTACACTGAGCAAATGGATATTTGTGATGATCAAAAGATATCTCAAAATTATACAGCTTGCTTTGGCCTAATCTATTATGTTTCTTGAGATCCAAGACAATTATCTTCAACTGCTTTACACGGTACACAGATTTACAACGAATATGCCTTTGCGACTGTAATTTAAAAATAGCTAAATGATACTTCAGTTAAATCAGCAATAATAAAGGCCTTCTCAGAGAAAAACATCTCTGATGGTACAAACTGCTGTTACAGGAAGAATAAAACGTGATGAAAGGAAAGGTGGCTCTGTGGTAGTAACACCAATGCTTCTTGTAATGGTGAAATACACCTACCTAAACCTGCTTCTGAATTAATGAAGATACAAGCCTTAGGAACGGTATCTGTGAGGTCAGAAAAGCAGGTAACATAAAACATCAGAGGAAAGAACGTACCACAGAACGGAATCGAATGGATTCTATTTGTCCGTATTCTTTAAAAAGAGACTTCAGCATCTGAACAGAAAACATAACAGATGTTCAATGTATTTCTGCATCCTGATAGCAAGAATTAATGTTGAACACCTACTACTGAGGTGAATTTTATACTATTTTCACTTCACTCGTACAAGGTATGTTAACAAGCTACTAAAAACATGGCAGCAACTTGCAACTATTTCTGTGTTTTCTGTGGCCACTTCTTATTCTATGGGCTACCAAAACTGAATCCATATCCCTAACAACTGAGGATGGTATAAATTTTAAGTACGCTGTGTAAAAATCTGAAGTATTAATTGTATTCAAAATGAGCAGCAGGTTCTAGCTTTGTACTTATGGCTCTCATTTACTGTGTAGATTTTAGTTGAAAAAGAAATCAACAAATTCTACTAAAGCAACACAACTGCATCCGCTGCCATAAAAAGTCCAACTCCACTAAAACAAAAGAGACTGCAGCTGAATTTCTGATAATGAGTATTATTTCACACTTTCACAATAAGAGATTTTAGTCATAACCATGTGCGAGATCCCAAGTGGAAACATTCCCTTAAACTAGGGACTGCGGTAATCTTTTCCGTTCCTTTAGCTGACAGAATCCGCTCCCATACCTGAACAGTATAGTTGACAGGCAGATTTCCAACAAACACCGTTCTTTTGTTTTTAATCGTTTCTTCAGCCTCATTCTTCTTCTGTTGCTTCACAGTTGCGCCTGTACCGGAATTAACATCACTCTTGGCGACGGCATGAGAAGCCCGTTTTTTCTGTTTCGCTTTGCTCTGAAACAGCTTTTGCTCTTCATCTTCATCTGCCTGTTCTAAAGCACTCTCCCTTTTCAGAAAAAGATAAGCAAATTGTAACTGTTGGGAAAGAATAGGACATTTGAGGTAAAAGAGAGATTTTTACTTATATTTTAAATTCTTATGCTCAACATAAAATTTCAAATGTTATTTTTTCCTATTGTGTGTAAACATATGTGACCGTTATGTAATACAGGAAACTATTTGCTGTCCCAGGCCATGAAATTCACGATTAGTTAGGTGTAGCTATGAAAGAATTCAGAAGACTGCTCTAAAATTGAAGGGGGAAAAAAAATCATCTTTGCACGCCAGAAATAAGAAAAGGTTTCTTCCCAGCATCTACGACATCCCAACAGACAATCTTCTGAGATCCATCCATACACTAACAGATCTCTATCTGCACATACTTGCCATAATAGCATATACAAGAAGGCTACAGACACAAAACGACAAATAAATTATTTCCTTTCTCGGACGTGGAAAACTTAACAACAATATCAGAAAGTGGACGCAGTATGAGCCTCAAGAACTGTAATCAAGCAAATGTTGTTATACAGGAACCGAATGGAGAATAGCTCCCTGCCCGAGCTGACAGCGCCTTGGCTCACCCTGCACGCTTACAAGAACGGGCAATGCAACAGAGCAGTTTGGTTCACAACAGCGGCCACCAGGCTAAAGACAACCAGGTCTGGCCAGCAGCTTGCTCCTGCTGAAGGTGCCTCTGAGCACAGCTCTGAAGGTGTCACCCTGTGCCAGGGAGCACGTGATATCTCAGCCTCCAGCCCCGCCAGCTCTAATGGGGGCTTTGGTCCCATGGGCCGAGGGCATACCTCTTGCAGGAACATGAAGTACTGAACACCTTCTAGCACAAACTATTTGACATTTCCACAAGCTTCTTAAAAGCAGCACTTTAAAACACAAGCTTGAGAGGAACAGTAGGCTAAAACTTTATTGTTTCGTCTCATGATTAAGATAGATTCTTTAATCTTTTTAAGAAGGTACCATCTACGCACCTGTTTGCCAACTTCTTCTCTGCTTCTGAAAGTTCCTTCTTTCTGGTTTTCTTCGCTTTCTTAGGAGGTTCTTCTCTGACAGATGAGCTCTGACTTTCTGACGCTTTTTCCACTTCTGTACGCTTCCTTTTCTTATTTTCCTTTTTTTAAAAACGTCAAAGAAATTAACTTGAGGAACAAAGTTCCAGAAATACCCTACAAGCGTTTTACAAACTGCAGTTTATTTGGAACACTGATCATATCCGTTGTATCTTGAGGTCCGGGGCTGGCCCAGCATCGTGTCTCCTCCTGCAACGCGAAGAGGGGCAGCGAGCCCCCTCAGGGAGGCACTATGCTGTGCAGCTACGGGGCCACGTAGATCCCTTCGGGCTACACGTGCCGCAAACCCATGCCCTGGGGGCTGGGGGGCGGGGGGGAAGTCGGGGCTATCCAAAACCCACTCCAAAATCTCTGACCAACACTTAAAAAAAAAATTCGCCCTCCTCACACCGAGGCGCACGCGGAAGGAGACGGCTCCGTTACCCCGGCACGCAGAGCTTACCCTGGGCACGGCTACCAGCACGGGAGGCGGGGCGGCGGCACGGAACAGACCCGCCAGGGGCCGCTCCGCCGCCGCCCCGCCCGAGAAGAGGCTGCCGACCACCTGCCCCACCACGTAGTCCCCGCAAAGGGCCCTGCACGGGAGAGCGGCGTCAGCGGTCGCCCCGCACCGGCCGCTCCACGGGGCAGCAGCGCCGCGCGCCGGTAGAAGGGGAGGGAAGGGGAACGGGATGGGGCAGAGCGCGCGGTAACGCACCCGACCGGGGGCTCCGCGCGTCCTCGGGGCGCCGCCATGATGGGGAGCGCGCCGAAGGTAGAGTGAGTGCGTCACTTCCAGAAGGCGCACGCTGCGGGCAGGGGGCGGCGCCGTGAGAGGGGGCGGGGCCGCTCCGGCGTGGTCGTCCTGACGCCTACACGGGGGCGGGTCAGGGAGTGCGCTGAGGGCAGTACGGCGGAGCCATACTGAATCGTTACCGTGGTTGTGCGGCTGAAATAAGAGACTTCTGTAGTATGTAACAAGCTGAATGAACACATTGCTTAGTCTTAAGGAACTATTCAGGCCTTCAAATGCATCCCCAAATACTACTTAAGCAATTGGTTTCCTTCTGTACCTAAGATCCAGATGAAATTGTGTAAGGATTTTGGCACCTAATTGCGATCTTTTCCTCTGCCAGCCCAGATCACCATTTTTTCCCCAATTATTATCACATCGTTACCATTTAAAATTACCAGCAACTTGAAGGCTGAAGCAAAAAAAAACTACAACTACAAAGGGCTACAAAGATAGCGAAGGTACTATTGTACAAGGGTACCAAGCTTTCAAGGAGTGATGAGGCCACTGCGTTTTCTCAGCCCAGAGCAGAGGAGCTGAGGGAAGGCCTCATGGCGGCTGCAGCTCCTCACAGGGAGCGGAAGGGCAGCGCTGAGCTCTGCCCTCTGTGACAGCGACAGGGCCCGAGGGAACGGCATGGAGCTGTGTCAGGAGAGGGGCAGCTGGGGGTTAGGGACAGGTTCTGCACCACAGGGCAGGGGGCATGGAACGGGCTGCCCAGGGCAGTGGGCACAGCCCCGAGTGCAGGAGCTCAGGGAGGTTTGGACATGACTCTCAGAGGTAGAGTTTGGTTTTTGGGTGGTGCTGTGTAGAACCAGGAGTTGGACTGAGCGATCCATGCCAAGTCCCTCCCAACTCACGATACTCTGACTTTGTGTACTCTTATGATGACCTTTTAGGCACATCAGGCCCATTTTTGAGCTGCCACTGTTAGCAGTTCTATTGGCACTCGCATCTAACTGAAGCACAACGAGCAATTCAGCTACAGAATGAAGGTAAAGCATTAGTATTGACATATGCACCTGGCACCCTGGATGCTGGGACTCCCATGGGCAACCTAAGAGAATACAAGAATTATAGAAAACTGTCAGTGGCTGCTGCACTACCTGTATTGGCATTTCCAAACTATCTTCACACAGCAGAGCAGTTTTGTAGGTAACGGTGGGGTAAAATAGGCTGAACCATCAAAATGCATCAAAACTACATTGGACAAACATTTAGCTGACTGATTTGAGAGACTTAGAATTGCTGAAGCTCAACAAAAGGCACATTACCTCCAGGAACTCAACCAGAGTGAGTTTGAGCCATAAGGTAGGCAGAGAAAGAAGTGTTACAGCACGATGGAAACCACACAGTAACAAGTAGTACAAGCACTGGTGGGGACTCATGCAAGTAAGCACATCAGGAGCAATACAGCCAGCCTTCAAGCCAGACGAGCTCCCAGCATATGCCTACACACAGCTGGTCTCAAGAGCATCAAATGTGAGACACACAGAATGATTCTGTCACTCAGCCAAGGTGCAATGCACAAGTGAGGAGCAGTTTTCTTTTAAGGTTGTTGTCTGAGCAGGTGCTCACAGGTATGGGCACATACTTTTTTTCAGCTTTAAGCACAGTGTGCATGCCAAGCAGAAGGCACATCCATGTTTAAGCAACATTACAATATGTTGACTGAAAGGAAGCTCAGATTTCACTTATTGGAACTCACGTTACATTAGCCTAGCCAAAAAGTTTGCCAAAAGCATCTTTGTTTGTAACCACAGGGACACAAGTAACACGAGAACTAGAGAATGCATTTACAAACACTTCACAGAAGAGGTGCAGTATAAAACACCCAAAACAGATTCTGATTAGTGATTAAACTACATGCAAGACAGCAAAAATTAAACATCTGTGTAATAAAAAACATCCCAAATCTGTATTTCTGCAAACACTTCTAACTTAATTGGGCAGTGAGGAAGGCTGGGGAGGCAGCTTTATGAAGAATCTCTCCATTATTTCATGTTAAGAAAGTAAATAAACCTTCACATATAGGAGTTAACAATTGTATCAAAGCATAAACACTGGCACTGAAGCAGAGCTGATAGAGAACTAGTAGCAAGTGGAAGGCTGAATACGCTCAATTGCCCAAATGCAGTTTCCAGTTAAATCAATACCAGCTGTAACTCCCAAAACTAAAGGCAGCACTGAGCTATTACAACTCTGGTTCTCCTAAACATGTATATTACCTTCGGAGTAGCGCCACTGAAGCTACTGAAAATTGCTCCTGACAGTCTCAAATCATGGCTAACTATTAACGATCAAGGTGTCCAAAGCCTGTCATCAGTCATTTGTTATTTACTAGCCTCAGGGGCCATCCACCACTTTGCAGGTGCAGCTGCTTTGGTCAGCAGAACGAAGGCCAGGCATAGCACAAGCAGATATAACTAAAGGGTCCATACAAGTTCCACCTCTACCAAATCTGAAATTAGCCAGTTGTTTTTAGGAGTCGGCAAGCATCTTCAGGAGCTTCCTTTTACATTTTTCAAACTAACCAGATTAACATGAATCAAAACTCATCTTTATTTCAACTGGTGCAGCCTTAATGATGTCAACGAGCAACACTCTTATGCTGAAAAAGATCAATTTTAGCCAACCGCTACGAGGAAAACAGAGCCATTGTACCACGTCTAATTTTCCTATGCTTATTACACCACATCAAATGTCATTTGCTAAACTGATCCTGCAGGTTGGTGTCATTTAAATGAACACACTATAGTTGCTTAATTAAACTGTTAGAAACAAAATCAGGGATTCACAAACTATGGCATTTTATTTCAGAGGCCTTTGCTTACATTTGTACAATATATTACATAATTCTCCATTTTCTGCAGAACCTAATATATATTTTATAGCTTTTTTCTATAAGCTTTTCCTTCAATGTTTGTCAACAAATTTTTACAGTCCTGTACAATTCTGAATACTTTGAAACCATTTTCAATAAAATCAATAAAGTTAGCCTTAAGCACACACTACGAAGACTGAAAATGCTTTTCTTAGAAAAGTCAAATGTAAAGGATTCTGACACTCTAGCATCTACAAACAAAATGCTTTGAATTCTTACATGTTGTATTGCCAGAAAACAAAGAAAAACATGCCAGCCCCTATTTCCCCAGCCAAAAGAAGTACACAGAACTACAATTAAAACAGTAAAACAATCTGTACAATAAAGTACTGTGTATTAACAGTGCCAGGTATTAAATAGCTTGAATGAACACTTCCGCAATATACAAATGTCTTACAAAGGTATATAATTAACAGGAGAGCGCTTGGGATTCGTACAACGTAAAATCAATACAAGTGAAAACAGTTTGAAGTTGGTTTTGGAATTTGTACAAGGCATTTAAAAAATTAAATGTCTACCACTCAGCTAGCTATGTATTTTAAAAACAACTACCCTTTGTGGCAGTGTTCATACCAGCAACCACAAATTATAACCTCACACCTTAATCGGTCTTGAAGTCCTCTCCTTGAAGCTCGTAATAAAATAAGCATTACAAATGAAATATTTGTTGCTTTAAGGGAAAAGAAACATTTACAAGAAAACACAAAAATATAACTGTTATAATCCATTATGAATAAATATACACTTTAAACTGGCTAAATACAATATTTATACATTAAGATTTAATACAGTTTGTTAGCCATTTTCTTCCTTTTTCATAATGTATTTTATCAAAATTAAAAAAAAATACTGTTTTATAGAAAAATGGCAAAGTACAGTAGTTTCTTTCCAATTAATGGGTTATTAAAACCCAGAGTAACCTATTTAAGCCTAATTCAAACCTGTAAACATTAGTCAGTTTTGTTTGTTTGTTTTTAAAGGAATCCTCGTATTTGGTTATCAGGACTGATGTCAAACATCCCACTAACTGCAGGTTGTGAATTGAATACATGTGCTTGACGTATACAATTAAAGCCACTATAAGGTGACTTAGCAGTTAAAAAACAATTAGCTTGTACAAATGAAAATAGGTTCAATATTTGTCATAAATAAATGGAAAAATATCAAATGTTCCAGCTTTAACAAAATACCAAGGAATACATGTACAGTAAGCCTTACCACATTTATTTAGATCAACCCAACAACTATATGCTTATTGTACTGTCTCTACAGGCAGTGAACAGCCTCCATTTGCCACAGTGGAAGGCCTTCCAGTCACTGGACTTACAATTCCCAGACAAGTTGGAAACAATTATTGCTTGAGGAAAAGCAGTTTGTTGTACTTTTTTCTTCATAAAAGTGCACTTAAGTGCAAAGTTAGCTTGTCAAGAAACAACTTTAAATACAAAATAGTGCTTGTCTGATTTTTGTGCCACTGTGCAGTATAAAAAAAACTAAAAAAAAAAAAGAAAAGAGTGGCCCTCAGCAGCCATTAAGTGCAAAGTGCTTTGGCAAGTCCTGCTGTCACCTGCACTCAACTGACATTCCATTTTGTGATGAACTTGACATAGATGGTTCTGCTAAGGTTAACATAACTGCAGCCGTAATGGAACTGGAGGAAGGCGATGAGGAGGAAGATGATGTAGTAGCAGCACCTGCACGGGAACAAGAAAACACGTTTTAAAAATTCACAAATTTGGCAATAAAAAGGATTTATATATACTGACTCCAACATCTAATGCCTAGTAATTAGAAGAAAAAATCCTTCATTCCCCAGCTTTTGTGCTAAATACTCTGCAAGACAAGCTAAGCTATGTACAAGACAGCATAGCACTGCCCTCCTCCAGCCCTGGTTCACTGACGACCCACATCAAGGACTCAGCCAGATGATGTCGAGTCATTCCTGCCTCACAGGCACAGTCATCAATTCTCTTTCCCATGGGAATTTGCAGAGGCAGGGCCTTGTCCCAGCACTGAACCTGCATGTACAGCCTGCCTGGGCAACCAAGAAGCAGCTGTTGTGCCCATGTGATGGCTTCAGCCACAAAATTCTTGCTACATGTGGCAGAGTACTGCTAATAATGCAGATAAAAATGAGATGTGGAAAAAATCCTTTAAATGTTGTTAGAAGCAGGCACACTAGAACATTTCATACAGAAGTAAAGCAAGAGAAACAAGATATTTTATTTATCTCCTTTGAACCCATAACACAGCATTTATGCTAAGGGGAAAGTCTGAACCAGCCACACAAAAAATACTCTAGTAAGCCAGCACTTGTCTTCAACTTGTACTGTAAGTTATTCACTAATTTAAGATGCTTTGTTCACAGCTTAGAGAAGTTTATCATGCTTTCCCCTCCATATAAAAAGCAGCTCTACCTAAATAAAACAGATTGCCTGTCTCACCACCTCCCTTACATAAGGTTGATTAAGTATCACTGGATGCCTGAACTGTACCTTCAAAAGTTAAAAAAGAAACCATATAAAATGTTAAATACAAACAAACACAAACAACCATACAACCAAACCAAACTAATGGCACGTGTCTTCCTAAAAACTATCCAACTCCTATCAATAGCTTAATAATGTGATATTTGATTCAGCCCTTTAAAAGAAAAATTGAGCTCCCACACTTACTTTCTCGCTCCTTTTTCTTTAAGCGCTTTCTTCTCCGGTCAATGGAGGCTACCTCAGACTTTAAGGACAGGTAATGTTTCCTGATCTCCTGCAGTTTTTCTTGAAGAACAGTTATGCGCTCAGCACTGGTCAAATTTTCCAAGTCAGCTGCAAGGTAAACAGTCTGTTAATTACTGGTCTGCAGCATTTCTAAAAACTTCTCAATTGCAGTGAAGTAGGAAGTACTCAAACCTTGGTGACGTGCTTTGACGTAGCAGATGGCAAAGCCAGGAAACACAGCAACAGTAACTGCTGTTTATTACTACAGTTTGTGTTATTGTTTTTAAGTGATATCAACAGGGATACAGTTGTTTTTGTTTTTCTTTTTAAGGGAGTGGGACAAGATGGTGCATGCATTCCTTTCTTCATGAGAGTTGTAGGAAAATATACGTCAGAGACTCAGAGCTGAGAAAACATAGTCAGAATCTCTCAGAAATAGCTTGCAAGGGCATGAAGGAATACTGCTGGCAAAAACAATTCAGCACAAGTGTCTGCATGATGTGCTGCACCAGCTCTTTCTACGTTATGTAAGGAACGGCAGCCTTCAGGCAGTCTGTGACCGAGCACAGAATAGCAGAGCATAATGCTCTGAGAACTTCAGAGATTTGACATATATTAAGGTCATCTGTGAATACTGAATGAGATGTTATGGATAATTTTAAGTAATTTAAATCACTCATGTCACACAGTTTCAATTTGACCTTTTAAAGTAAAAAAAAAGTAATTCATGAATTTCTACACACATCCATGGTTGGTACTAAGGAGAACAATTTATTGCTGACTAGATAAACTCCTAGATGCTAAGAGAGAGGGCTAAAAACAAGTTTTTGTTTTAAGAGAATTATTTTTCAATTGTTTGCTTATTGTTATACTGAAGAAGAGAGCTTAAATCATCTAGCATTTTGTCCAATTTCTCTTCTCTTCCCACTGTAATACTGCAATAGCATACACACAGGCAATGAAAAGTTGCACTTATAGCAATGAGGCATTAATAAAGCTACTGTGATGTTTTTCAGATAAACGTGTGATCCCTTCAATACTAGGGAAGCTCACAGCCTGCTCTGTGTACCTGTAGCTGACTGACACAAATGCACCAAAAGCTCTTACTACTAGAAATACTGAACAAGCTCTGGTTCATTTAAGCAAAACAGAAGGGAAAAGAAGTTACAAATGCCTGAACAATAACTACAGAATGAGGAGTAAAACAATGAAAGACCTGCATGACAGGTAAGCACCAGACAGCAAGAATATTAAGTCACGCAGGAGCCATTTTTAAAAGAATATTGGAAGAGCAGGAGAGGTAATTTCCTGAATTGCAGAATAAAGCAAGTGTTTTAAAACTAGAATTTAACCATAAAGTTGAGCAAAGTAGAAATAGAATAATTTTAAAGAAAAAAAGCAAAAAACTCAACTCAAGAAATCATTCTATATTTCAAGACTACATTAGGTATGTTTTTAAGAAAATACTTACACATTTGGAAACTCCACTTGTAAACTTTGGGCAAGCGATTATTCTGTTCTTTGAGATCAGAATCCTTCTCTCCATTTTTCCCACATTTTCCTGGAGATTGCGTTCTTGAAAGTGATTTGGTTTGGTGAGATTTCATGCCTGTAGAAACCAATTTTGCTGGCTGAGTCTTGGACACACTTTCACCAGCAGATAGTTCTTCACTATCGCTGCTGTTGGCTGAAGAAACAAGACAACATATTACAAAATAAAACAGCCATTCAGCCCAAACCAAAGCTTATCAGAAGTTCCTCCTATGCTGATTTTCATACGAAATGCGTTTATCTGACTGAAATCTTTTTCACCCTAAAATGATACAATTTTCTGGCATAGAAGCTCAGCACACAGGCTTTTGCATCGCTGACCTAAAAATCAGACCACAAAACAGGCAGAAAATAGAAACTATAGTTTCATCCAGGTCTGTCTCTCCTCTATAACACGAGATCATCACACAACGGATATTGCTATCTTTTTTCTTCCTGTGGTAACAAAGATCCCAGACCTACTACGTGTGAAATACTCACTATTCTTAGTCTTCCTGAATTACAAGCTATTAAATACCTCCAAGAAATAGGTCCAGAAATGACATGAGGCATTTAAAAACACTTTGGCATTCAGCAAAATGGTTTCTTCATTTAAACAGTGTTAAGAATTCCCTGATGAGAGCATTATAATTACCAGGCTTCTTCTACAATTGTTAAAAGAAACGATGCCCATTTCATACTGAACTGCTGTACTTACTAGTTTTGCTCTTCTTTTTGTTGTTCACAGAAGATGTTTTGTGGCTTCTTTTCTGCTTTTTTGAGGAGCTGCCTCCTCCCTGAGCATCTTTAAGTCTCTTTTGGCCTGTACAGACTGCAATTGGAAAAAAAGAAAAAATTAAATACTTGCACTTCTCTGTATTTTTCTCAAAATCTCAGGAAAACACTTCAGAGCTTAAGCTTGAACAGCAGTGCAACTGTTCCTCTCTGCACTAAATATGGCTCACCTTTCTACTTAGACTGAAAAGAGGAGGTAAAGGAAGATGGAAAATGGTTTGCTGGTAAGTGTGCACATGAGATGACTGCAAGTAACTTCCTTCAATGCATCATCAGAATTTTTCTTGAACCACACGGAAATTATATATTCCATGTATATGCGTATATAGGAATATAAACATGTGTACATATATACACGCATACACAGACTTCAATATAGTAAATTTTATCTGAATTCATTTGTTTCAAAAATCAAGAACTCCTGGAAGTGAAACATGCTGGAAAAAAATCTGTTGCACTTGGAAGCTCTGAGAAAAAAATAAAACTGTAATTTGTTATCAGTGATAACATTAACTGAATATATAAAAACCTTAGCATTTAAAAAACACCAGGCAACAGAAATGAGGCAACAAAAAGGGCAAACAAATAGAAAAAAAAGCAAAGGAAAAGATCTACTGGTATTTGCAACAACAGTGGGGAAAAAGTAGATTACACATCTATAAATTGGTGAAGTAATACAGGCTTATGTACTGCGGGCTACAAATATACCTCTTCCAAACTCTCCCCTGAACAATGAACTGCTCTGTTGGAGGAAGAATGCAATAAACCCAGAATCACGAAGGTAATGCACGTTAAGGGCATTTTGAGATAATTAATTATTTTTATCTGACAGAACTAAAATCTGTGGGGATGAATGAATCACTTCTGTGTTCAGGTTTATATTCAGACACTTTTTTTTTTTCCCTTTTCATTATTTCATTCATTTCAGGCAGGTTAATGGTTTTTAGAAGTAGCCATAATTCTCACGGAGCTGTGAAACAGCCACTGCATCTCACAAAAAAGCTTTGGGATCCTGTCTAGCAAATAGTTAAAAACTAGACAGTATATTGACATTACGTGTACAAGTGTTAACAGTGTTTATTAAGCCCTGTACTCTAGTGGTCTCAAGATGTGAACTTTAGTCTGCAAAATCGTATCTGAAATATTGCTAATCAGGTGAATGCTTGTGATCAGTCTGGGTTTTGTTTTTCTTGTTGTTGTTTACTTGTTTGCTTTGTTATTTTTTGTTGTTTTCTATTAAAGAAGCTTGAAATGGCTGCCTGAACATACAACGACTGGCATTATTCTTCTCCCCCACAAGCAGATAAAATTTTGATTCTCTGTAAAGCAAAGCAGCAATACAATCTACTTGCAAGCAAAGTATTTTCAAATGCATTCAGATTGCTAGTATATTTTCCCTACACAGTGTATTACAGTTCATTCCAGGCTTTTATCGTCACCTCTGGTATAAGCTTTATTCTTATATAATTTATTCCTCATTAAAACTACTGCAAATTCTTACTGAAAGGCCAAGAAGCTTCCTGGCAGATTATCTTTTATTCAGTAAGTGATTATGCCATTTCTACAGATTTGAAGCAGAGAGCTGGCTACTGCTTCCTTCAACAACTTTTCAGCAGTGTAACCATAACAATGAAAATACATCAGCCACGCAAAAAATGAGATATGTTAGGTTGAAGACACCACTGTTTCTGCTTTCATTTACCTTTTTCGGTATGCTCTGGCTCTGGTTGATTACTACTACTGGAGCTGACACTGGCATCAAAACCTGTTGGAGAAATATTTCCCTCAGACTGGAGGTCTTGCAGCTCCCCTGCTACACTGTCCACTTCTATTGTGCTGTCAGTTTCACTTTTAATACTTCTTATCTCTTCTTGATTTGGTGGCAGTGTCTCAGAGACAGCAACACTGGACTGATGTCTACTGTCTGTTACAGTTACAGATGACGGTGATTCAGGAGTTGTAGGAGGAGTATTTAGCACTGAATTACTGCCGCTGCTTGGAAATTCAACTTTCTTTTCACCCATTTCAGCTGGTTTTTCCTCAATAGGTTTAACATCCACATTAGATGGCAAAGGTTTTTCAAGTTCAGAGCTAGGCAAAGAAATGTCTTCTTCTGCAAGAGTCTGAAGCTGCTCCTCTGCTGCAGCATCCTCTGGCGCAGCGTGTGGAGGGGAGGCAGCAGCTTCGGTGTCAGAGTCCGAGAACAATTCCTTCAGCGTTTTCTTCGGCCACTGTCCCTGAATACTTGACCAGACATCTTTTCGATCCTTTGCTCTGGTGTTCTGAAGTCTTTCATCAGAGTTATTTAGAAGCTTTATCCTTTTCTCTGCCACTTCAGAAAATCCTGAGTAGAAAGTACTTGTCCGTAAAGACTTCCTTTTCTCCTCTAATCCATTGTACTTTTTAGTGGGGGTGATTTTCAGCTTAGATTTGTCTTCCTCGTCTTCATCTGAGGAGCTGTTGCTGCTGTTTTCTAAACTAAGGGAATCTTTGTTTTTGGACTTCTCATCCTTTCTGTTAGGCGACACAGTCTTTAAAGATTCCTCTGCAACACAGTATCTTCGTTTACCACGTTTTACTTGTGGTTTTGCTGTTTTATCCCCAACCTCCTTTTTTACATCCTTTTTCTTTTTCGTGGCTTCATCTTCTCCATCAGAGTCAGTATCTTCAGATAACTCTTCCATCTCTTTCCGCAATCTTTCAGGAGACTTGGATCCTGACTTGGGCGCTACTGTATCTGTCAGAGCTTTAGTTTCCTCTGGGAGGGATGAACTGTCCTGTTCTTCTTTTAGACACAACTCATTTTTATCTTGGCTCGCAGCTTCATGCTGAGGTTCCTCTTTGCCATCAGCATCTATGTTCTGGGCACTTTGGTCATCTTCTTGCTCACTATCATCAGAACTTTCAGAAGCTAGTTAAAAATAAAAATTAAAACAAAGAAAGTTGGTCTCGATTTTGGTTACAAATACTAAAAAAATAAATAAAACTGTACAGATACGATCACATGCTACAGGGATTTCTAGCAGTACATATTTAAATTGTACATCAGAAGGACTTCAACATTTATTCTTGTTCTTAGAAGGGATAATAGATATATCAGGAACCAGGAAAATTGTGTTGTATACCTCCAGGAAGCATAGTGAGCTGCAGCCTTCCCTTAAATAACACTGGTTACAAATTCATGTAATATCAACTTCTGCTTAATAAACCAAAGCTTTATTCTTACCCTAATTGCCAGCTCTCGTTACTTTTTTTTTTTTAAAAGAGGTTTTGCTGAAATACAGCTAGCTTAAAGAAGAGCATATTGGCAGGCAGAAGAGAGATCCTGAACAAAATATCTTGGGAAACATTAACTCAGGTGTTTTTTTTTCCTCAGCAATTTCTTTTAAAATATACAGAATCTTAATCTTCACCTTAAGTCGCAATCTGAAAGCAAGTTTTACAACACACTTCCATTTTTGTTTGCATTTTCCAATTGAAAATTTATGGTAGACATTATGGCTTAGAGTTCTAAAGTCTGGCACATAAAATGGACTCAATACTTGTCTCTCTGTGCCATAGTGGACCAAAACTACACTACTATTACAAATACATGAGATACAAAAAATGAAATGTAAAATGTAAAATGTAAAATGAAAACAAAAGAACTCCACTAATAAAAATAACAAAAAAATCAAGTCCACCATTGTTTCCTCTCAACTGGTTTAGTCTGCAGCGCCCTTCAAAGGAAAGCCAAATAAAAAAGACTTATTCATTCCAATTTAAAAAAAAGACATGTAAAGTTTTGAGCAAACAGCTCTAAAATTGTGGAAAAATATAGTAAAACAGTAGAGCATTTTATACTTTAAGGAAAAAAAGTTGTTTCAACCCACAGCATGAATCTACGTGGACTGAATAACAAAGAGAGTAGCACACAATTAAAAAGCATTCATGGAAAGTAATTATATAACATTGAAAATACCTAGCTTTCAAAAAATGTCACAAAAAGACTTATTAAATTGTGCTTTTGTAAGGAGAAGTTGATTACAGAATAATTTTAACAACGTCACGTTCAACACACCTAATTGCTTTTTTGTTCCTGTTTTCCTAAGGAAAGAAAGCTTAAGATTATGGTAACTGTTATCGCACCTATAAATATGAAACTCAGTAGCCAACATTACCAAACCTGAGTGTCTGAAAGGTTATTATAGTCACATAACTTTCACGAGTCCTTATCCAAACTACATAGATCATATACTGTTTCTTTTTTTCGGAGGAAATGCAGGAAACTGACAAAGAAGAGAAGCAGCCAGTTATTGCAGTGCTGCTGTAAAGGCATGGGAAGCGGGAAGCAATGTTAGGAACAACAGATTTGCTGATACGACGCCTAGCTTCATTACTTCAATTTTTCAAGACAAGGAAGATTTATGCAACTTTTAGAACCCCATGAATCAAAACTTAAAAATTTAGAAATAATATAGGAAGGAAAAAAGCTTGGCTGTGTATCAAAGAAAAAGATGTCAAAAAAATACAGTTCTTAAGACTTAACATACACTGAATCCACAATACCCATTTTTCAGAAAACATGAATATTGCTTTTGTTCAAGGCTTACTTCTGAAGATGATATCATAATGAAAGAGATAGCCAGACTGAGAAGCACACAGTTGCATCATTTACTCTGCACTGTCATTTACTACATTTAAAAGCAATATTACAGAATTCAAAAAGTTTATGTACAGTACCTTGAAGCCCATTAATGATAGAAGTAATTTCTATCGATTTAACAGGAGCTTGTTCACTATTTTTGGCTTCAGTGCTATCAAGTTTGGACCCAGTCTCTGGTGAAGTGCTGGTGTGAAATGGTGGCTTTGATAAACGTCGTAATTTGCAGTTTTTTGGAGAATACTTCTCTTCCTTTTCTTTGTCAGTTTTATGCTGCATGAAAGAAAAGATTAAAAACTCTTTACTTTGAGCATAGATCTCAAAATAGACTACAGTCAAGACATGCTTAGAATTATCTTGAACGTTCAACCTGAAAAGAAAAGCATCCCTCTTTGTTTAAAAGATGAGAAATACCTTTCTGCGATGACCCATGCTGAAATATTTGTACCAAGGGCAGGAACTAAGTCAGTGCTACCACAAACGGGAAAGCAAACACAGCCAGTGTTGCAGTGGCACCACTGGATGTCAGACTGGCAGGTACAAGTGTCGCAGGGTGGGGCAGGATTCTGATTGTCACAGTGGGGCAGGGAGCTCTGGAACAACACTCAGATACCAGAGGCACCGCAGTGCTGGGGGAAAGGAGAAACACACTGACATCTGTGGCAGAAAGAAAAGCTTCCTAGCCTTCCATTGCCCAACAAAGAACATATCGTAACCTAAGCCTGAACATCAGTTTTAGGAGAGTGACTTTTGAAAGAAATCCTATGAAGTAGAATTCTAAAGAAAGTCACATACACGTGGACTACTCATACGTTTGCTCTCCAGTCAGCAGAGGGAGCTCCCAAATTCCAGTCCCAGAGTCAGCTCCCAAGCACTGGTGGATCTTCGTTTTTCTTTAAGAGCATACTTAAAATCTCACAAGAAATATAGGAAAGAGAAGCTTCCCTCCACACTCTCCAAGTGAAAGAATAAAACTTTGATTTTAAAAAAGTTTTAGTTTTTACTGTCATACATTTATAGGCCTATCAAAAGAAGGGGGTAGGGGAAAGAGTTTTAAAAAAAAAAACATTAAACCAAAGGTGGGAAAGAACTAAGGATAAGGGAGAGAAAACTACCTTTATTTTCTTTCGATGCTTAATTTTTGGTACATTTTTATCAGCTGGTCTCACTATCTTGTCTGCCTTTATCCATTCATCATACCTATAAACAAAAAATTGTACATATTTATGTTTTTAAGCAGATAATCACCTCATAAAATAAATTAATGGAGGAAAAGAAAAGTATTAGCAATATAAAAGACTAGAATTTGAAGAAAAGTCGTTAGTATAAATAAAGAAGTCAATAGTTTAGCTTTCAGTATGTAGAGTTTAAGCTAAGGGCCGATTCTTTACATGTTTGAGCATACAGGACAAAGTTTCCTTACACTGATGGGCAGGAGTCAAAGCTAACACTTTCCCAGCCTGCATGGAACAGGAAGTCCATTTGTCCAGTGAAACAAACTACCAGAAAGGTGATTCTATATGACTCTACAGGAGATGTACTTTGTATATAAGCTATAACACCTTAGCTATAAATTCTCACAAGTGCATAATGTAAACAGTTCACAGAAATCTCTTTCCAGCCTGAGTATCTGTAAAACGCTCTGCTGAGTCGCTAGCACTTGGGAATCACTAACGCTTGAGTCACTCTCTCAACACTAACACTTTTCAACTCATTTTCAGTTCAGGTTTTCCATTCTATATCAGAATGATACTGGACAAAAAACATAACAGGACCAAACAATAGATGTGTTACTGCCTAAAGCCGCACACATTAAATACGAATACCAGACCAAAGAAATACGTTCTAAGCAGGAATATACCTCCCATATACAACTACACTTCCCAGTTTCATCGCATATTTCTGAAAAACTGCAAGAATCAATGCTATTATTACGCATTGATTTTTTTTTTAAAAAGCAAGCATCATTTGTTGTCCTACTTTAACTATAAATTCAATAGCCATCTGATTAAGAAATGAGTCAGCTAGAAAATTAGTATGTATTCATTTCTGTCTTAGTGTAAAGCCACCAAAATAGAGAGTCCTTTAAGTAAAACATGAAAATGGAGAGAAAGAAACCAACCAAAACCACACCCAAAGAACTAGCACAAAACAGAGCAGAACATAATGCGCTCATCACCATGCTGGCTTTCCAGCTGGCCTTATTTGAGCACCTGCTGATACAGACCCAACTCAGCTTCTTTGCAACTTCTGCCAGTCATATCTACAATACTGACATAAGTTATAAGGGTTATTGTTAAAAGGAAAGCGTATAAATTCCCAGCTCACCTTCCCACATACTCAAGATCTAAGCAAGGGATTTCAGAAACTAACTACAACATTTTTCTTAACTTATACACATAATAATAGAGGGAAAAATGAACACTTTAGAATACAACATAGAAAGCAGGAATAATAATCATCTTTCTATAGACTAGTAGTAGTCTCTGACAAATAGTTTTCCAAAGTATTTATTTTTCTTTTCCACTGAGTGACAACAGGAACACCAGTCACAAGATTAACAGCAGACCCCACAGACTATAACATACTGAGATTACCTATACTGCTGCAGATAGGGTCATAGTGGTACTGTTTGCAGGTGACATGCATATGGATAGGTTCAGATTTCTCTCCAAAACCTACATTAAACTCTTCAGAGCTAGGCCTCATGAGAGTAGATTCAGTGGTTTCAAGTCAGAGTTGTCATCTCTAATTTTGAGGAGTGATACGTTACCCTCATTACCACAGGACCACCTGTAGATAAACATGCAGCTGCACATATTCTAAAGCACAAAACCTCCCAAGCACCAGCCTCAAGCACATAAGAAAGAGCCAGCTGTTTCAGTTTGTTGCATATGGGGTAAGGAAGGAAACATACGGAGGAAATATATCTCAAGGTGAGCACCCTCACTGGACTGCAGATGGAGCCCATTTCAAAGCGACTGAGACCTGCAAGATTGCCGCTGCCCTTCCTGCCACCTTTGATGTGACTGGGATAAAGTACACCAAGGGGCTGGTAGCTGTGCACTGATGCCCCCAGAACACAGCTAGCAAGCTGTGTCTTCTCCCACTCCACAGCCACTTCCTGAAGACTGAGGTGTCCTCAGATTCCCACAATACAAATGGACAGAGAAGGGAGGATGCAGCACTTCAGCGCATTAGGGATCTGGGCATCAAACCTGGTGACTGTTATTAAAAGTGGAAAAAACATCTAGAGGGACTGAACGTACCACGTCATTTTAATGGAAAGCATTGGATGGAAAAAAAAAACTATTTCTGTTGGACTGTGAGAAACCCTATTTGAAGTAGCCTTTCCTAAAGTCGAAGACATGCTTCCATGAAGAAATATTGCTAAGCAGACTGCCAAATGGCCTTTGCAATCCACATAAATGTAAGATTTCATTAAATTGAAATGCATGCAGGAAAACAGCACCAGGATTTGACAAACGCACAGGGAACAGCAATTATTCTGACAGTGCCCTTTCTGCCTGTTATGTTGTCATAATAAAAAAAATTGTTTTCTTATTGGAAATACATATTGCAAGTGAATACAACCTTCCACATATGCAAAGACTGCTCTGCACATAAAGTCAGTCCTTCAGGGTAACTGTACTCCCTGTTAGGCCCAAAGCTGAGAGACCAGCGGGCACAATGAAGTGATGGAGTGAGTTTCTTACGACTCTGCATTTGCCTATTTGTAGACATATCACTGAGTCTTAAAACATTACATACCAGAAGCAGTAGTCACAACTCACTTGAAAGGAGCACAAATTGAAAAACTGTGACAGCCACAGAGCATATTCTGCTCTGCTCCTGACCATAAATGTAACAGCAGCTCCTGCAGGAAGCTCCAACATCACAGAACCCATCAGCCTGCTCTGAGAAGTCAGATACCCACTCTTCATTCCTCTGCAGGCCACAGTCTATGTTCACTGCTCACACGTCAGATGCATACAGTTTGCCTAAGCTGTGACAATTCTCAGCAAGCTCAAACAGATCTTGCAAGAGGGATACATCCAAAGCCACAGCTAATCATGACTGACTGAACTGCATTTTCCTCTACTGTACGACAGAGAAGCACCATGGAAGCCATGCAGTGGATCAGGTGTCAAGGTGCACACGAATGCTATGTGTAATTCAGATAACAGTCTTTATAGAATGGCATGTTATTAAAACAGTAGAACTGAAGTCTCATTTGATCACTAATCTTGCCTTAGGCAGTCTGCTCACAACGCAAAAAAAACCAGAAAAGTTATGAAAGAAGTTATTCATCCCTCATTACAAGAAGTACGTGCTTCCAACGATCTAGGTCATTGTATTTAAGTGTCATCTTCTACATTCACCTATCTCAGCTGCCAAGAGCAGGCAGCTGGGGTGCATGGGGGAAGGAGGGAAGATGGGTATATGTTCTTAAGTGAGTCTTAGGAAGAGACTTGTTTGAGAATCAAGATGGATGATCTATTAAAATATATTTTTAAAAAGTTTTCATATAAAAAAGCTGAAATAACAACTTCTTTGTTATATCAAAATGAAGGCAAAGATGAATCGGTAAGGAGTTAAAATTTCCTGCCTTACTGGTTAAAAATAAATGTCTGCCAGAAAGTTGGGTTTGAACTGGAAAGAAGGAAGGAAAGAAGAAATGCACAGTTACATAGTGAAAAACTAACTGGTGCTTTTCATGGAGATATGTACTGATTCTATGATATCTACACATACCAATCACAAGCTAAAATAAACCATTACATATACTCAGGAAAACAAGTGATCACAAGGAACTAGTAAACCTTAGGAAATTCACTAAGAAGTTCCAGTATATTGTCTTTATCTGCTAACATGAAGGAATCAAACATTTTCATTGGCTGCGACCAAAGAAACAAGGAGATTATTTAGGCTGATATCCTAATCTTGGAGTATTAGGTTTTCATTTACTTAGTTTTTAATAATTCTCCTCCATGACATACCCTGCTCTCAAAGCACTCAAAAATCTGGCAACAACTTTCTTTAATTTCAGTGGCTGACCACTAAGTACAAAATCTGTATATTGTTAATGCTTCAACAAACCAAGATAAGAAGTAACACTTTCACATTCATATTTCTGGAGGAAATTAAAAATAAAAGTCAAAAATAATAAATCATAGTTATAAACCCTTGGAATATTCAAGAATATCTTGTGATACTGTGCCATCTAACAAAACTGAAGTTACAATCTCATTTTGAAAACGCACCCTGTATTTCTCATCACATACTGCAAAGGAAATGCACCTCAAAAGCTTAAACAATGAATTTTTACCTACATTGGCAGCCAAAAACTATAACAATGACGGAAGGAAATGGCACTGTGGGCACCAGAGAAGTTTGTTTCATATGAAGCATGCATAATCGAAAATGTAACTGTTCCTGATAGAAAGCAACAAAATACAGTTTCTCTCATGAGAGCTTTCTGGCTAAAACATGATAACGTATAGAGTTCTCTATCAGGGTAGAGATTTTTACCATTCCCTTTCACTACAAATCAGGCTTAACTGCACACTGCCTTAGTGTACCTTCATAAGGAAGGGGTATCACCTGAATTTCACAGGTGAACAGCAAGGTCATTTAGCATGAAGTAGCACAGTTACACATTGCAGTCCCACTCTATTCCATCTCCATACTTCTAGACTCAGTACTGGAGAAGTTTAGCGGGGGTGTCACTTGTTCTGGAGAATTAAACATGGTAGATTTGATATTTAGCTTCATTTACTAAATAACATTCCAAGTACACCAAAGCATGTGCACACACACAGTTATTCCGAAAATAAACAGGAAAGTTGACTTTAAGGGATAGGAGGCTGACATAATTAAGAAATCCCTGGAACTCAGTACAACCCTTGACCTAATGTTACAGACCTTGCCCCCACTGAGCACTGTAAGCGAAGAACATAGCTATAATGAGAAGAGGGAATTGCAACCTATCCCAGCAAAGCAACTACTTTTCCAGGTTGTGACTGAAAGCCAGATCATCAAGTTATCACATCATACAAGACTTGTCTTTACAATACTAAAATATCGGAGTGTTCAGGCGCTGTCTTAAGCTCAGACTTCCTGTCAAATGCCAAAATTTAAATAATTTCACTTTAAATAAATTGGCTATATTTAACAGAGTCCAGAACTCAGTCCCATAGAGCTAAATCACAACCACTGGTATATTTTTGGTGAAAAGAATCCTGTCTCCCATCCCCTTTCAGAGAGCTCTTCTTGGAATCCCGAGTAAGAAAATAAATGAAAGTCCTGCTGCCAGGAAAAAAATAATTCCTTTGACCTCTGAAATGAGTACAAACTACTAAAAATGCTTTTCTTATTAGATATACTATAGTCACAGAAAGAATGCCTCTGATATCAATCTGTGTGTTTGTTTAAAATGTAGAGTTAAAAAACAGAACTGTGATTTCTCCTTGAATAACCAGAATGCTGGATTCCCTAAGATGAAGGCTCACTTCTACCTTCTCATTCCTTCATTCTTAAAATGGTTCTGCTTAAATGAAACTCTGATCATCCCACATCATAGCATGTATTTAATAATATTTACTCTAAAAAGGAAAACAACTTTTATATTTACATAATAATTCCAAAACAAAAGTCTAAAACAAATAAAACCTCAGAGTGATAATTCTCAGTGAGTAGGGTGCAAATTTCACCAATTTAAATCTTTCCCCTATTGACCTACTCTGAACAGGCTGCATCTCTCCCTATTGGGCATTTTAAGGCTCATATTTCATTACCCACAGTGCTTACAAACGCTGCCTGAAATCAGTGTATGTGAAAGACTATACTCCCGTAGATCAAAATTCTACAAAAGACTGCTATCAAAACCCACAATATCGAGATGTTACTCCTCAGCAGTGGACCTGGAAATCAGACACAGACACGAAGAGGTATATTCAAGGGAGGGAGAGAAGTATTATATTTCTGCAACCATGAGTTTTGCTAGCAGACATCGCTAGCACTGAATGAATGAGATCTGTCCTGCCCTCTTGGTCAGAGGTAGGATGGTGAAGTCCAGATGACAGTAGGTCATAAGAGCCTCAGACTTTCTGGAAGAGTAGAAGAACAAAAACAAACAATAACAAAAAAAGACTATAGCCTCACGTACTTGTAGGCTGTGGGTTCTTGTTTGCTTTTGTTTTGTTTTTAAAAGCTCTATGAACACAGTAATGAAGTTTTAAAGATGACAGCTGAGGACAATGAGCAGATACACTGAAATTGAGGAAAAAAAAAACAGAAGACTGGGTAACTGGCTTAAAAGCCAATAAGAACATTTAGCTTTCTCTGCTGTTTTCAAAGTTATGTCAAGTTTTAAATTGCAAAAAAAAATCTTAAATGGCAAAAAACACATTAATGCTTCAATTTATTTATATTAACGTTATATTAAAGACATTAAAAAGCATATAATCCGAAATATATTAGGAAAAGCATAAGAAGCCAGTGGGCTAAGAAGAGTCTTGTTTGTAAGCATGAGGCAGCTGGGGACAGGTGGTAAATTGGACCTGAATGAAATGCAATTATTTGCTGCACACTAATTTGCCATCAAGAATCTTGTACTTCTCTCGTTAAATAGTGCACTGCTAATGTACTCTCTGCTACTCTGAGAAGAGTGTGCATGTAGACTCGGTTAAGCGCACTAATCAAATATTGTATGAAGTAAAATTGGTTTAAGAGATCTAGAAGAGGAATTTATGAAAGAGTGGGCTGTCACTTGCTGTATGGGGAGATTTAAAAATAAGATAACAGCGAAGGAAGCCTCCCCCAAGCAAGACATTTTAAGATGATTTTCTAAATAACTAAAGTTCTGCATTTTTACGATGCTAAAAATCTAATAGTTTCATACAGTACAATGCCCTTCATAGAACACCAATACTGAAAGTTTAGGACTCCAGATCTCTTTCTATTCATTTAGTTTTTCAAAGTACTCAAGCGTATTTTAGACGTAATTCAAGAAGCATTCACTAACTAAAACTCAAGTTACCTCACGTTCCATCCACAGTAGTGCACCAAGTAAAGGACTTCTCCACCTTCGATGTCAGAATCTTTAATACTAGCTTCATACATTTTTTGATTTTTCCCTCTTCCATACCGCACTTGGACTTTCATGCCCGGTGGATAGCATTCAAACTCTTCTTCCTCAATGTTATTGCTGTCTTCTTCCTCCTCCTCCTCTTCCTCCTCCTCCTCTGCTTCTTCTTCATCTTCATCTTCTTCCTTATTCGTGTCATCTCTTGAAAGGTTTAAAAAATTGTAGAGTTAATATGAGATACTTGATAAGCTTTTCAGTTCCAAACCACATATATTGATAAATATTGTGGATGCATTAGAGACTGGGAAACAGCAGGCTCCAAATATGTGAAACTGCACTACGTGCGATTAATATCAGTAAAATAGGATATAGCAATACACACAAAATCCAGTGATTGTATGGTGCAAAAATGACTTGCCAGTAAGAAAATCTAAAGAAAAAGATGTCATCCATCAAAATCTGTATGAGCAGAAGTTGTTCAAACTGATCGTTATGTGATCCTTCATGCAAGTCCCTTTAAGTATCTTTTTTTTAGTCAAACTCATCCTTCTCAGTATAAAGAGAATTTCCTATATTCCATTTTTCAACTTAGAAGTTTTTAAAAGCACTTCTTGAAACTTGCTTCCCCAAAAGATCCTTGCTCTTTTACAATCAATTCTCTCTGATCTTTTGAAGTACAACCAAAACCAGATATTAAGAATAAAGGGAAAAAACATGCTACGCAAAAAATCCTAAAACCCTACATGAGATTATTTAGCAAATCAAGAAACCTGTACTAATTCATGACCTTGTCATTCCTTGCTAATTATATATACCAAGTCTTCTAAATATAAATCAAACTTGCATTCAATTTTAGCAGAAATACACAAGCGAGTGTCCGCCATTTTCAAAAGTAAGCCTGTTCTAAATACTTGTTTAGACATTTAGACCAATTTTCAGAAGAACTAAGAACTCACAAATCTTGCTGGACCCTGTCAGCGCCACATATGGGCTACTCAGTAGTTCTGAAAATAATGTCCAATGAGCTTAGAGAGGCAAAATACAAAAGCTGAAGGGGAAAGTATCTTCTAATCTTAAATCACTTTACAAATCATTATTATTGGCCTTCACACAACTGTAATCCCACTCTGTGCAACACAGAACAGATCAGAGTGTTTTACTAAATTCGCAATAACTACAGAACAATAACGATTTAAAACTTGGTGCACAGAACAGATGCATTTGGATGTGCTATAAACTGGGTAAGAAGAGGTAACTGCTGTTCCAAGTCTGACTCACGCCTATATTTAAGTTAACCTCACAAATACAGAAGTCTGTAACCTAAATCTTTACATGAAATTATCAATAGAAAATGATCAGAGCTTTACCTCTGCAAAAGGATCAAAGCATTTTAATTATTCAAATGCTTATTAGAAATGGCAATATTACTATTTATTACTAAAATAGCTCAAAAGTGAATTCAAAACGATAAGCCAAACTCAGCTCTAGCATAACCACAATAACTTAATGAAATTACTTCAGAAATGAATGTTGCCATATACACATATGCACACACTATGAGACAAATGCTAGAATTCCCACTCTTTGTATATTAACTACCTCAAGTAGTAAAAAAACATCTTGCTTCCATGAAGGTTTTATGTTGCATGGTCCAGCTTTGTTCTGTAAAGCCAGAATTTTTAGTTACGTGCTTTTAGAAGGGTACCTTGCTACTGAGCTAAGAACTGCAACACAAATGAAAAGGCTTTGAAAGCTTATTTCATCTCCACTGCACACTATGTGGCAAAATCTACTTGAAAAGAAATCACTACTGAAGCTTATCGAAGGCTGTAATAAGAGTCCTAAGCAGAATTCTACAGCAGAAAGCATCAGCCAGTAATTTAAATGCTCTTGAATAATACTCTGCTGCACTAAATCAAAGATCCTAGCTAACTTCAACTTAACGTTTGTTGTCATTCAAAAGCAAAGAGCCAACACTGCTCCAGGAACAAGACAAGCTTGCAATTTTCCACTACTGAAAAGACTTTCCAGAATTGCAATAAAAAGTTTTGCTATATATTATTATCATTATTACTTCTCTTCAAGGACCAGTAGCACAATCCTTGAATGGATGCCTCTGAGGAAGATGCATGATTTTCCAGAGACTGACAATTATGGTGCCAGTAGCTCCAGGGGAAGCTGGACAAGCTTGGGGTCTGTTGCATTAATACTCCATGACTTTCTTAGCGTCTCAACAGATTATTAAAAAAATAATAATAATAAATTAAGACTCATGACAATACCAAGACTTCTCTGGAAGACCTGTGAAATTCTCACTGAAAACTTGTTCAACTTGGATGGCGTAGCAGATCTGGAGAACAGACTGCATGTCGGTGGAGGGAAATGTCAGAAGCAAAAGCAAAATAGAAGCAGAAATGGTTGCAATTTTCTTAAAAAGACTGTTCTAGGGAGACGTCTGGTTAGTGATCATAAAGCTGGAGATGCTAGGAAGCCAAACAAAAGCAAAGATCGTTCATCATTTTGGAGCAGAAAAATCTGTGTACTCACAGAGCTCCTGAAACAAATAAAGCACATTCCAGTGGTTGCAAGAAGAAAAGATATCTTGTTTTATAAGGCCATAAAAAGCTCAAGCCTGGCAGTGCAGATGAAGGAGAAGTTATGACTGCCACGAAGCAGAGGTTTGTAAGAGAAAACTGTGATTGTAGCCATCCAGCATGCACAGCAATAACCTCATTTGTCCATTTATATTTGCATGACAATATCCCATTTCTTTTAATGCTGTTTAGTCAAAATCCCATTAAAAAAAGAAACAAGCCTCTTGACAGCAGACAATAATTATCAACTTAAATAAATAACAAAAGACACCAAGCAGGGTTTGCCACAAAGCTGCAACAATGTGAATGGCCCAAGAAAAAGTTGATGAAGGAAGGCAGCAGCTGATGTTCATGCACACAGTGCAAGAGACACAAGAATACAAGTGTAACTGTGCTCCAGAAATCAAAGTACCAGAAAGCTTATGAGGAGGACAAAGCAGCATTTCCGCTTACAGCTGTGGACAACAGAATACCCACACCCTATTTCCTACTGAATGGGAGTGTAAACCTTCAGAAGCAGAACTATGAACTGGAATGCAGCAACACTTGTTAGAAACACAGTAAAGTCATTCAAGTGTTTAGGTCATACAATCATTGGATACCATTAGATCCCAAGGGCAACCTGAAAGAGTTAAAATACTAAAAATCAAGTGTTAAAAAAACACAACCCACGTAGCAGGTACTTCTCACTCAGTATAAACATGTAACATCAACAAACCCATAGCATGGGTAAGTATGACAACAATCACGTTAATAGATGAAACAGCTCGTGCTATAACACCACAAAAGGAACTGCTGTAACGTACAAATTTATTTCACCCCCCCCCCCACCTGCCCTTCTGCCCCATCTCTGTGGCAAACCACAGGATCCTCCCAAAGCTCAGGTGAAACCATGAGGCAGGCTGAGAGCCAAAACATCGGCTGTGCCTCCTGGGATCCCTGCTGTGCAGCAACCCCAGCCCCGTGCCACCGCGCTGCCCTTCGACACCATGCTGGGGCACACGGCAGGTGAGACGGCAAACGCAATATTTTTCAGGGTTATTCTAAAACTTGAGGAAGCAAGATTATTTCAATTATTGGTTCAATTATGTCATTACAGTTAATTGAATCACTAGCAGAAATAAACTTCAGTGTAATTGACACTTGAAATTCAGCAATTAGCTTCTATTTTTGTTCCCTCCCCCTCTGCTTTTTCCTCATCCTAGAGTATTAATTAACCTCTGCTTCACCATCATACAGAGCTGGAAAGTGTCAGGTCTCCTCCATCCTTTGACCTTGCAATTAGAGCTGTATTAAGAAGTCCTGAAGTTTTAAGGCAGAGAAGCCATTAAGACCTGTATCTATGCCATGACACTAGAATCTTCTGTTGAATTAGTAATATTAATAAAATTTAAAAAACACACCAATATTCTTCTTCACTGTGAAGTTGTAAAGAGAACCTAAAATAAAGCTTTAAGGTCCAAAGGCTTCTGTCTATACCCAAAGAAAATCTGAACAAACACATAGTTGCGGCCCATCGCACTGAGGGAAGGGGAAAAGCACAAACTTGGTCTGAATCACATCAGAGAGAAGAAGTCAGTATGCTTCAGCCATGCAAGCATATGCTACGAAAAATATTTTCTTCTACTGCCATGGAAAAGACAAATGAAAGAACCTCAACTTATTTATTGCTTCTAATCATTCAGCCAAGTTTTTAAGGAACTTTGACTCACTGAAGGGGTAATGGATGGCCCAGAAGCCTGGCTGAGGAATGCAGCACTTTTCATTTTTACGGCATGGGTTCCCACACAGCATGAGTGCACCTACTCTTTGATGAATGGTTAAGGGCTCCACCCAAGCACATTCATCTCAGTGACAGCTACCACAGTTAATAACGTCCACAGTGACCATAAGCTAGGCGAAGCGTGATGACAGAACCACTTTTTCCATATCAGAGGAGCTTCCCTCCCGTTTAAGACCAGGCATGCTTCGGAGTGGTACATTTACACTGCCACTGTCCACATTGTTACTGTGCCATTAGCAGTATATTGCAGTATGAAAAGCAGGCAATACACAGATGTGTGCATCACCACATACTCTACATTAAGAAGAAAACAATTAGACATTGTTTCTCAAAATGTGACTATAAAACAAACTTCATTCTCACTATAGTTGGTAGCTGGAATACAAAAATATAACATGCATTGCAGTAACAGCACATAAATATGTTCCTATAAATGAAACTACATAAATACACTGCTTATAAATGCTTTTTTTGCACACACATCAACAGTCTAAGATCCAGAACAGATGTTCACACCAACTGTGCAATGAACAAGATGGATTTCTCTGCCTCCTGCCAAGCTAAATAAGCAATTCCATACAAACCTAAATCAGATCAGTGAAAGCTATCTCAATATATACTTCTCAACATCAATCTAGAAGCTAAGGCATGCCTCCTGTAGCAAACCTCTTCTCCAAAACATTCTAACCTTCCTGCTGTCATTTTAGATTCACCACAACACAGCTTTGACACATCACTAGAGCAGATGAGGAACTGAAGAGAACACTGCCTCTAACAACCTGTTACCTGCAGGAGGTTAAATTGAGCATGTCTATTACATAATCGTTTTGTAAATCACTTTCAGAAAATCCCCATCAAGTGTTTCCTGAAAATTTGTCTCTTGTACAAAGAAGGAAGTCCTGAAGGCGCAGGAACAGGCTGTCCCCCTGAGCCCCAAGTTGAGCCGGCGGGGAAGGAGACCGGCGTGGATG
This sequence comes from Numida meleagris, assembly GCF_002078875.1. Taxonomy (NCBI): domain Eukaryota; kingdom Metazoa; phylum Chordata; class Aves; order Galliformes; family Numididae; genus Numida; species Numida meleagris. Next base: position 38,342,149 of record NC_034411.1, on the reverse strand, counting down.
AACAGGGAGCTTTTCCTGAGGCTCCAGGAGAAAAAGAATCTACCTCCTGTGGAAGAAGGGACAGGTAACTCAGGGAGAGTACAAAGAGGTTGCCAGGATGTGCAGGGAGAAAATTAGAAAGGCAAAGGCCCAGCTCGAATTAAGCTTGGCTGGGATTAAAGGGAACAAGAAACTCTTTTACAAATATATTAATAGTAAGAGGAGGACCAAGGAGAATCTCCATTCTTTACTGGACGCAGCTGGGAATGTGGCCACTGAGGACAATGAAAAGGCTGAGGTTCTCAATGCCTTCTTTATGTCTGTCTTTAAAAGCCAGACCAGTTGTCCTCAGAGCACTCTACTCTCTGACCTGGAATTCTTGGATGGGGAGCGAAACAAACCCCCCATGATACAGGAGGAAATGGTCAGAGACCTACTACTCCACCTGGACTGCCACAAGTCCATGGGGCCGGACGAGATCCACCCGAGAGTACTGAGGGAGCTGGCAGAAGAGATAGCCAAGCCGCTTTCCATCATCTATCGGCGTTCCTGGTCAACTGGAGAGGTTCCAGAAGACTGGAAACTTGCCAATGTGACTCCCATCTACAAGAAGGGACGTAAGGAGGATCTGGGGAACTACAGGCCTGTCAGCCTGACCTCGGTGCCAGGGAAGGTTATGGAGCAGATTGTCCTGAGGGAGATCACACGGCATTTGCAGGACAACCGGGGGATCAGGCCTAGCCAGCACGGGTTTGTGAAGGGCAGGTCCTGCTTGACCAACCTGATCTCCTTCTACGATCGAGTGACCCGTCTGGTGGATGAGGGAAAGGCTGTTGATGTGGTCTACCTAGACTTCAGCAAAGCCTTTGACACTGTCTCCCACAGTATTCTCCTGGAGAAACTGGCAGCCTGTGGCTTGGACAGGTACACCCTTTGCTGGGTAAGGAGCTGGCTGGAGGGCCGGGCCCAGAGAGTGGTGGTTAATGGAGTTAAATCCAGGTGGCGACCAGTCATGAGTGGTGTTCCCCAAGGGTTGGTGCTGGGGCCTGTCCTCTTCAATATCTTTACTGATGACCTGGATGAGGGCATTGAGAGCACCCTCAGTAAGTTTGCAGACGACACCAAGCTGGCAGGAAGTGTTGATCTGCCTGGGGGTAGAGAGGCCCTGCAGAGAGATCTGGACAGGCTGGATCTCTGGGCTGAAGCCAACGGGATGAGGTTCAACAAGACCAAGTGCCTGGTCCTGCACTTTGGCCGCAACAACCCCAGGCAACACTACAGGCTTGGGGCAGAGTGGCTCGAAAGTTGTATGGAGGAAACGGACCTGGGGGTATTAGTCGATGCTCGGCTGAGCATGAGCCAGCATTGTGCCCAGGTGGCCAAGAAGGCCAATGGCATCCTGGCTTGTATCAGAAATAGTGTTGCCAGTAGGAGTAGGGAAGTCATTCTCCCTCTGTACTCAGCCCTAGTGAGGCCCCACCTCGAGTACTGTGTCCAGTTTTGGGCCCCTCACTGCAAAAAAGACATTGAGGCCGTGGAGCATGTTCAGAGGAGGGTGACGAAGCTGGTGAGGGGTCTGGAGCACAGGCCTTATGAGGAGCGGCTGAGAGAGCTGGGATTGTTCAGTACGGAGAAGAGGAGGCTCAGGGGAGACCTCATCGCTCTCTATAACTACCTGAAGGGAGGTTGTAGTGAGCTGGGGGTCAGCCTCTTCTCTCTTGTAACTAGTGACAGGACGAGGGGGAATGGCTTCAAGTTGCGCCAGGGGAGATTTAGGCTGGACATTAGGAAACACTACTTTTCTGAAAGAGTGGTCAGGCGCTGGAACGGGCTGCCCAGGGAGGTGGTGGAGTCACCGTCCCTGGAGGTGTTCAAGAAACGTTTAGATATAGCGTTGGGAGACATAGTTTAGTGGGGTTGGTGATGGTAGGTGGATGGTTGGACTAGGTGATCTTGTAGGTCTTTTCCAACCTAGCTCATTCTATGATTCTATGATTCTATGAAAAGCCCTCACCAGCGTGGCAGGGAGTCACCCTACCCATACCCTACCAGAGTGGTAAACAACAGAAAAACCCTTCACACAAACCAATGCCCATCCTAACTTAGGAATAATGAAAGCTGAAGTGGAGAGCTATCTCCTGTCTCCACTGTTTACAGGGAAGAAAATACTATTATAACACTTTTAGTAATGTATAACAGATCAGAGATTAAGACCTCTTCCTTGCGTGAGTGTGAATGGTTTAACTAAGGTAAAGATTATGAGTCAAAGAGGCTTCAAATTTTATCCCTTTGATATAATCACAGCAGGAGGGTTTCAATTCCCAGGAAACTGTATAGACAACACCTGAACACAGCAGAAAGACGTCCAGATGTGTCTAGGTTTTTAAATCATATTTTAGAACAAATATTGAAGCATTCCTTGGATTAATCCAAATAGCAAACAGTTTAAGAAAAAAAAAAACTAGGAAGTTTCCTAACACTGACTGAGAGCTGTTCGTGAGCACTGGAAGCAACAGCACAGTGTCAAGGAGCAGGCTAAGGACCCCGAGCTGGCAGCCTCCCCTGGAAGTAGAACTAAGGCAGCACCTCAGCCAAGAGGCAGAAAACACCAGAAGAAAGGTTCTTGCAATCTTGTTATACTGTAACTGAGATCACTTGCAAGAAACTTGCCTTGTCACCTTAAAAATCAAAGCACTCTCAATATACAAGTCTGATGCAACTTTTTTTTTTTTTAAACAGTAATTGTCTTCCTGATTCTGAGCACTTAATCTTTCAGTTCAATGTAACAATCTTAATAGTGGCCCATCTGCCTCAGATGCTTAAAACATTAAAAAATATACACAACACTTGGTGTTAATCACCTGGAAGAAAAAGATCCTTGCTAATATTTGCTAATTAGCAATTAACCTGCCCTTCAGTTCATAAACCGCATCATTAAATTTTCAGACTCTCTTACTCTTGATTTCATTAGCGTATAATTTTTTTTAAATCAACTCTGCTAGGCTTCTAGCCTCAGCCTCTTCAGAGCATGTTCACTTTACACTGTCTAGAAAGCTCACGGTGCAGCAAAGCAACTCTTAGTTTTAAATGTGTTGGCTTTGACTCAAGCCTTTGGGTTAGTTACAATAGTTGGTTGGTAGCAGCTACGAAGAAAAACTCCACCAAGCACAGCATACCACATCCAAAGACCATTACTTCAGAAACAAATTTACCAGGAATTTACAACGGAAGACCTTAAGCTTTCTTACTTATTGGCTAAGAAAGAACATACATCAAGGAAAAAGACGTGTTTTACAAAGCCATTTTGGTAAAGATCCCTCTGGGACAGACCCATGAGAAATAACACATTACAAAAAGTAGTAATACATCTCCTAAAGGCGTCCAAAAGCAGCTGACCAATAAGAAGGCCTTTTCATATTGTTTAAAGTCTAAGTTGCACAAAACAGGATATAGCATGTGCATCTTCCCCAGGCCACACCAAAACAAGGAAAGCATGTACAGGAGCATACAGAACAAGGGGCAAGCTGCCTCCTGCACCGTTCTCAGTGTTCACAGATACCCAGGTAGCTAAGATACAGACACTCGGGGAAGAGAAAGGGAACCATATTCAGGCTTTCTTCCTATTTATCTTACTGTTGAACTCAGTGTAGAAGGGCCCAACGGGGAAACAAGGGAGCAATTGCTATCTGAAGGGGTTGAGACGTATGGCATTGCAGAAATAAAGCCCCGGGAAGTAAAAAAACTGCTATGGTTTCCATTAGTACATGCTGAGATTACAAAAATGCAAATTTGCTCCTGTCCATCCAACACATTCAGCATGCAACCTTGAAGTTTTTCTGTCCTCTTGCGTCTCTATGAGAAGATGCTACACGAAGATATATCTCTAAGAAATGTATCCTGTAGATACAAGTTCAAAGAGCAACTCTATGAATTTGCCTTATGTAATACTAGGTTCCATTTGACTGGCTATTTGGTTAGCGCTGTTGAAGACAGATGGTCAATATTTTAAAACTCAATTTCAGGAGTACACTGAGGGAAAAAATTCAGTCTACAGTGATATTTCATGATTAACTTTCTATCTATAAAAATGCATTTTTCAGTTTGTACGTTAGTTTTGTATGTCAGCTTTTTCATTTGTACGTTTGTTCAACACAACTCAATCCAGAGCATTTTTCCCCCCCGATTAGGGGAAGGTGCTTCTATCTGGTACAATGGCCCCACCAGCACACCAAGCCCACAAAAACCTTACAGCGTTTATACCACAAATGCATAACATCATAATCATTTTTTAAACCATTTAGGACGTCACCATCATTTTTAAACTCTTTACAGCTTATAGGAAGTACAAAATCCTATCAGTCTCTAGAAAAACTGCAAAAGAAATCAAAATAACAGCACTGCTACAATACTTAACGCTGCTTATAAGTGCTGAGACTATGAACTGCTACAAATCTTTCATTTAAATAAGTTTAAATTATTCCAGGAAAATCCAGCAATGACAACACCATCATCTACATCTATTCTTAGACGTATGTTTTCTATTCTATTCTAGGCAACTTCCTACAAAAATTCAAAAAATATCATGAATCGTAACAGCAAAATGCTAGCCCAAAGGGTCTTTACTAGATGAGCACAGAGAAGCAGAGAGAAAAGCCTAACCATCAGATGAATTGGGGAAAATTATGGAGAAACATCTTTTTGTTTTTATAAAAGAAAAACTAAGAGAAGACACCATATTTTTATTGTTACAAATAACCCAAATGGACACGAATCAGAAATAAACAAATAGTTCTGAAGAGCAGATGCAGCTTACAGCTGTACTTACTATCTATAGCAGCATAGTAAGTGTTAAGCCACTCTAATTTCCAAAAATAAGCAAGTACTAAGTACCACCACAACATAACAGAGTATTTAGGGATCTTTAAGCACTGCTTTTCTCGCAGCAGTACAAAGATTTCCACATATTCAGTTAAATATCTTGAAAGTATCATAAAATTAGTCCAATATTTTTGAAAATTCAGAAAACTGGTACAGTTCCATTTCTCTGGTTCCTCTTATAAAACGAGATGCAAAATTCCAGCAACCAGTCCTTTAAAATGATAGTCATCTAGGACATAAATGAAATCACATACACAGAGAGAAGGCTCTTCTACTGAGTTCAGGTAAACCTGACTTTTCCTATTTCGTATTTTTTACTTGTACATGTCTTCAGTGGAATTTCATAAAAAATAGGTAAGATGACATTTTACATGAGGATTCTTTCAGAAATCAAAATCCTTAAGAAAACTGAAAAACTTTTTCAAATGAACTTGGAAGTCAACACACTGAGCTATAACATTCCGTTAAAACCTTTAACAAGCAATAACAGCTGCTGATACTTAGATGGAAGAGAGTTTATCTACTAAATCTAGCAAACAACAGTGGAATGGACAAGAAAGTTAGTGGTCAGGCAACAGCTGCTATTAAGTACATAAAACATCCCTGAGACACAGACTGCTTAAGAAGAGTAAGGTGCCCCCTTAGCTGCTTTTCCTCTTAAAAAAAATGTCTGCTTTAAGCATCTGCATTGTTTTCTGTTACAGACAAGATACTCACTTAAAATAGACCTTTGACACATGACCCGTAACAGCCACCTATGTTCTCCTACTCACTTGAAATCATACTGTACGAGGCTTCTAATTCTAAGAATATAAACTGTAACCACACTGCGGATCAGTGAGAACAATATGCTGTTTTAAATTTCATTGTTGTTTTTGTTTTTCAAGGTCAGCTGTCTTTTTTTTTTTTTTGGACTGAGATGTGAAAAGTTGTCAATTCTATAACTAAAGTCAACAGCGCACATTTCATCCACAGAAGTCTTAAGGATGCGCAGGGCCAAGTAGTTCATCTCCTTCTTTCAAAATTTCATGTCTGAAGAGCTGCACAAGAGTCTCCTGCAAGTGTCATCCCCCCTCAGTGGGGAAACTGTTACTAAATGATGCAAGGTACTTCCCTCTCTTCCTATGTTACCCATTACACCACGGTCCCTCAACAAAACCTAGCAACAAAGTTAAATAGACAAATATTATTTCATAATAATGGCAATATTTGTCTTAAGTGAGATTTATGCATTCTACTGCTTGCTCAGATTGCAAATATTTTGGTCTGGATCTTTTAAAAGCCCTATATAAAGCTTTTTAAAAATGATTACATATTTTTAGTTAGACCCACTAACTTTAGCAACACTTACCATGAGAAAGATAGGAGCATACAGGTCTCCAGAACATAGGAGCCTAATCACAGCAGGGAGGTCTGATTTGAAGTTCGAATTATGAGAGTAAAGTTAATGAGCACACATCAGATGTCACATCTGATTATAAACAGAGTAACTTACCCTGATTTTTCTTTTTCATCAGCCTCTGCATTTATGGTAGGATTTTCCATTTCTTTAATCTTTTCCTCTTCTTTATCTTCTAATTTGGTTTCATCTTCAGTTTTGATTACATTCAAGTCCTTTTCTTGGTCAGGCTGCGCATACACAGAATCTGGCAAATTTTTTTTGTTTCCCTAAGACAATAAAACCTTCAGTTAATTTACAAGCAAAAATAAAAATTCAAAGGATTTTGGAAAAACCAAATACACAAGTTATTATGAAGGAAAAGAAAAAAGCACTAGATTCTAAGGCTTCTTCTAAAACCACAGCATTTCCACTGGTTTTATTTCTGAAATCCTCAACATAAACCTAACAGTCCTTGGTTGAATCCAGTCTCCTAGGTAGTTTTTGCTACAACAATATTAGCACACAATTCTTAAACCACAGGATACGTCTGCGGTCAGGATGCAGAAATATCAGCACTAATGGTCACTGTAGTGTTAGCAGCAGCTACACTGCGTATTGACTTGAAGAACTACACTGCTACCAGAGCAAACTACTACACCTACGCTGCGCAGCTTACCACCTTAGGTCTCCTTTGCTAAAACCACTGGGTCAATACTGAATTTTGAAAAGGTAAGAAGATTTGTCTCTTTGGATCAATGAACTAATTACGCCACTGCATACATCATGCCTTTGTAGAACTTAGGAGGGCTTAAAAGCCTAGTTCAATACAAAATAGAAGTATCAGCACTGAAGGTAGTCGTGAGCATGTATTATCCAGATCACAATAAAGCTGCATGCTAATTGGTCTCCATTTGACTTGAGAGGGCCCCAAACAGGTGGAAAGTTGCATCTGCTTCCTAACAAGTCAAAGATTTTGACACCACCAACCTCTAAGATGGGCACCTAGAGATAAATATAGCTCAAAACTAATTTACAGCATGTTCTTTGTCTTGCTTTAAATCCATTACAGAGATTTCTGTCTTAATACAAACTCATGGTTATCAACACACTACCTGACTTTATCAACAGGATATAATATGAACATCGAAGTATTTTACCAGAAGAGCGGGCTTATCATTTTCTTTACTTTCATTATCATTCTCAGCTAGCTTTTTTTCTTCTTGTTGTACTGCTGCAACATCCTCCTGCTTGCGCTCCTCCTTATCCACTTTTATTTCTTTTATATCCTGGTCTGGATCTTCACGCATCTTTAAATCTTTTTCTTTTTCACAGTCTTTACAAGGCTTGCTTGTCACTTTCTCTGGTAATGCCATTTGAAACTCAATATTTGCTGATGTACAGTACTCTTCAAAGCCATAGAGATATCTAAAAAAAAAATACTTCCAATAAGCAAGTTTGTTTGAAGAAAAATCATGCTGCCTAGCAGAAGCTTAACAGGAGCAATAGATTTTAAAGCTTACAAAGGCTGTATTATAACCAGAAGTACAGAATTTATGTATATTGCCACCACCACCACAAGATCTCTATTTCTTTCTAATGCTGTTTTAGCATAAACTCCATGGCTTTATTACTTACTTTTTGTATGCACATTTAACATTATATCCCGCAGCTGAATTCAATACAGGGATTCCAAGATCTTGATAAACTTGCTTCCACACTGCTCCACTTTCAATCTGTTAAAGCAAATGTAACGATGGTTGCTGAATTAACTCACTGACATACAAAAGACCAAGCTGACAACATCTACAATTTTGTAAAATAATATTTAATTCCCTCTGATCTACAAAAGCTATTTATCATACACTGTACTTCACTGTAATGCAAACTGTAGTCTAGTGTAACTACTTGTAGCAATTTAGTATTTCTGCACTTCAGTAAGCCACAGCTGCCCTTTCTCTCCAGGTGGCAATAAAGGAAAAAAATACAAAGATCAGCATCGTTACAATAATTCTTAAATATCACATCTAGAATTTTAATTAAATTGGAAAGGAAAAAACCTCAAAGTATTAACAATACTAAGTCCTCGCAGTATGGCACCAGATAATCTAAGACTGGTAGCTACCATATATCTTTTACACACCCTTTGGTGTCAAAGCTTTGTGACAGTGTGACGTGCTCATTTCTCACCATCTGTGAAGGTAAAACAAATATCTTGTGATACTAAGTACAAGATACTCCCCTGTATAGTAGTAAGGCGGCACAGCACAAACCAACCTCCTCAACTGACAGGCTAGATTTATGAGAAGTAGCTAAAAGCAGTAACAGAATCTGCTTGACCAAGAATTCGCTATGCAGCAACTACTGCTCGAAGACCAATTCCAGTCAGCACGTTCCTCTATATAATGCCCAGAACAGATAAGAGTTAAGGGTCTCGCATCCAACTTGAACTTCGGTTACTTGCCCTTGGGATTTTACTGAGCAGCAACACTTTCCGCTTTAGGGTAACAATTTTATCAGACAGACTTTCCTTGAAATCTCACAGAAACACACATGCTGGCTCATTATATGCAGAAATAATAACACACTGAGTAGACAATTTATTTAAAATATAACTAGTTTCTGTTTTTTGTTAAAATATGTTTTCCAGGCCTACAGAATATCAGCTGTAGAATTCAATTTTAATATCTGGAGCTGGTACACAAGATTTTTTCTTTATTGCTATTTAAGAAAAAACACCACCCCTAGATTTTATAGATCTGTGATACTCACATTATCAAATCCTCCAAGCTTATGTACAAGTCTGAATAATTTAAACAGATTCAAATTCCTATATCCTAGTACAGGTCGTTTGTTAATAGGAGTCCCTGTAAAGATAGACAGTTGAAGTGTTTTGAAATATCTTTTTGAGAGCAACATGAAATCCACATCATATACACTACTACACTATTAAATAGTATTGTAAATTTTCTGACCACCTCATGCATCTGCTATTTATTTTTCGTGAAAATGAAAACTCAATAGTTTTAATAACCCATTTTGCCTATAGCTCAGCAATATAAATAAATTCATATATTTGCATTACTCCATATAGTACTGAGTATGCACAAATGATGCAATTTCTCTTGCTACTTATTTATACACTTTTATTTCACCCATTGAAACAACTGCATCTAGAAGTACCACCCTAGACCTGCTGAGGGCCAGAGTTAACAGACAGACTCCATCTTCTAAGAGGATGGGAAGGTAGAAGGGAGGAATGCAGTCTCACTGTTTCCAAAAATAAACTGTAAAGTATTACTAGTTCACTGACTCGGGTCTTCAAAGTACTGCTAAGCAGTACCCCTAAATCTAACAAGTCAAACATAGAAATGCGTACCTCTGTCTTCCATGAACTTGTATAACTGCTGAAGAAAGTTCTCCCTTTCTTCAGGAAAAGGCTCTATTTCCTCCTGTTTAATAAAAAAACACAAACATTTCAGGGTTGCGAGTTACAGGCCATCAATAAGAAAATCATTTAGGTTCAAAAGTTCAAGTTTGTTTTTACTGCGGTCAGGAACAAGAAACTATACAAAGAATAACATGGCCTCAGTGCTACGTCACATGGAGTTTTATATACCACACTTTTTCAACATACATAAGACAAAAACTAATGACATATCTGAAATTGGATTTTTGATGAATATCTGTCATAGATATCATAAATACCAATCAATCAAGATGTATTCTCAATTTTGTTCGTTTACACAAAGTCTGGGAGATACCAGTATTAACGCTCAAGGGATATCAGATCTCTTATTTCTTCTGCAGTTAAGCAATTTCTTAATGCTTGGATGTACTGGGCAACTTTCAGGAATGAAGTAGAAGATAAAATCGTGCTCGCACTTTCTCAGAAGTTCTAATCCACAGCACTGACAAACCACAGCCAATGATACTGCATGCTACTGCCATGAGGTACCAGCTGAATGCGTGCGTAGTGAGCAGGATCAATCCCAGAACTGAAATAACAATGGATATTTTGGATATTCAGTTCATTGCACTAATAAGTCTTTGTATTAGATTTACTTACATTGATATACAGTGGGGTTTCCTAACAAACCAATAGGGTTTAATTTCATTAGAAAATGTCATTTGCTACAACCAGTTGCAATGAAATATTTAGCCCATAATCAGAATTCTTAGAAATGGATGACTAAGCTATTTCAAAACAACACTCTGAAAAAAAGTTAATTTTCTACATTCCTTTTTCACTACTACCTGTAAAGCTTCCAAAATTTTCTACTAAATTCTAAAACTTCTGTGTGTATCTTCATTCTATGTTTATTTTTTCATCCTTCAACAGCCTCCTTTTGCTAAACATTAAAGCTTCACAAAACGTATCAGCTTTAAAGTCAGACCAAGTTGAGATATCGGTAGAAATAGAACACAACTATTAAACATGACAGAAACAGAAACAAAGATTGAATAAACTAGTGGATAGCTGAAAATCAGGTTAAAGAAGGCTGTAGCAGACTTTGTTTTGTTGTGTAATTCCTCTTCTTCATTAAACGCACTTGGAGAATGTATTAAAGCAAACCAGCAAAAAAATTAAGAACTATTTGCAATGTGCTGAAATTGTTGTCATTTAAGCATATTTAATAACAGAAATACAATGAAAAATACTCCAGTCAGAGCCCCTGCAAAGGCAATGCAGGAAGAGGGACATCACAGGATAAGCATCTACCCACTATACCAGCAAAACTCAATGCAGGCTATTTTGATGAGCAAGGAGGACAGGTTAATCCTCACAAGGCAGGGGCAGCTGGAGTTGGGAGTATATAGTAAGCCTTCACTGGTATGAGGAGCAATGCTGCAGCCCTGCAGTAGTACAGACAGATACATACAGACAAACGCTTGGTTAAGCAAGTTAACACTGCTAGTGAGCAAAGGATGCAGTTTGCTACCATCAAACTTGAATATGACCACAAATGCCCCAACTGAAACGTATGAGGATTTGTTGTTCTTTGGTTTTGCTTTTTGGGGTGAGGTGTATACAGTACTGAGGCAGGGATGTGGATTATTTTTTTCTTCTTCTCATGTCACACATGATAGATACTTGAACAGGACTCTTACCAGTATGCACTGAAACATGGTGAAGAGATCAAGGGCACCTACTTGTTTTGTTTTTTGGTTGTTTTTTTTTTTTTCTCCCCTCTATTCCTCACCAACAAGAGACTACTTGCCATAAGAAAGTGGTCCCACAGTGTATTTAGGGGATGGAAGATGAGGAGGGAGAAAGCTTTTAACCCAACAAAGATTTCAGGATGCAAAATGTATGCTAGGGGAACTAAAATAAAAGTGATGAGTAGGCTGAACATAACACTGCTGCTCTTTCCTCCCCGTAAGACATAATGTTTGAGAAGTATCTTATATCTCAAACGTATTAATGCAGGGAGGTGTCAAAACACCAAGTGGATATCCCTTATTAATATTCCCAATGCAGCTTTCTTAGAAAGTGTGCTAAGGGGGAAGCTTACTTGTGTGCCTCTGAAAAAACTTCTCTTTCTCAGAATCTTTACAAAAATCAATACATGCTACATACGATAACAGTTAACTGTTAATACTCTCTAAAACATTTATGGAATCTCTTAAATAATCACCGAGTACATGACAAGGTTTCCTAGACAATGGTTTAAGGCAGACATACCATATTCCGTCATCTCTGCTTATTTCCAAGTTAGACAACCACAGAACTAAGCAGGCTGCTCTGCAGCCTCTAATTTGTCTATTTCACAAAGGTAAAAAGAAATTGACTTATGTGTTTGATAATGCAATCTAGAAAAAAACAACATGCTTTAAAGCAGCACAAAATTCACACAGTATTGTAATCCAGAAGAAAAGAGAGAATCCTAGTCGATCCTTTTGGCTACCATCAGACTCAGAAGAGGAGAGCACTTTCCATTCTTCCATTTACAGAATAGTAAAGAGAGCGACTCATCTTCTCCTTAATAGGGAATACTTGCATGTCATCTCCTATGACAGCATCCATATACAAAGCCTGAGGCAATGTATTTAAGAGCTTTCTTTTTTTTTTTGTCATTTTTGTGTCTTTTTTTTCCAGAGGTTTTCACATCCTGGAAAGAGCTAGAACTATCTGCAGGTGGATAACAAAGATGCTCCGTAAAGAACAAGCCCAGAGGTCCTGCTTAAGAGATGTTGCTTGATATCTGGGAGTACTGAAACTGTCTCTCCACAGACAAAAAGTACAAGGTCAAATATTTACAAACAACACAGCTAAAACCCACAAATATTTCCACCTAAAATAAGTAGCGATGGAATGACTGCTATATAATGACAGTATGTTACACTGCATAGGTAAAAACCTTCTTGTTCATCATGCCCATGGATGGACATAAACCTGCTCTGGAAAAATCAAGAACTGTGCTGAGCCCATGGAAGTACACCTTGTCTCTCAACATATCAGAGCACAGACTGAACACAGCTTTGATCAGAGCTGGCTAATCTCCTGTGAGCATGGAAAAGTGGAAAAGATTTTCTCACACTTCTGAATCCTCCCTAAAAATAGAGAAATGAATGAAGGAGAGCGCCTCATCTTCTGGTATGCTAGAGCAACAATTTTGAAGTAGTCAGTAAAAGACCATAACAACCATTTATCTACCATGCTCTTTAAATTTCCACTATGGATGGGAATTTCAGTTTACAGCATTACTGACAGCTGCATAACAAATCAGAGAAACAGATATTGAATATCATCATAAAATACACATCAAGTAAAAGATTTAAAAAGCCTCTCTTCCAGCTTCACAGCCAACTAGATAAAGCTCTTTCCGCTAATTTTCTTCTAACTTCATCTTTTTTTTTTCTGGACCAAAAGTTGGGAGGGAATAACAGATAATTAGAAAACCAAGCATGAGAGAGGACTCAATATTTCCAGTACAAAGGAGAGAACAAAGGTGAAAGAGGAGTGCATGGACTCCATGCTTTGATTGAAAGTTCTTCTGCTTCTTTACATCATAGTAGCCAGAGAAATAGCTTTGTAGCACAGCAATTTTTCAGTAGAACAGGACAAAAGAGAGGTACAACAACTCAGATTTCTTGGTAGTCATCTGAAAGTCTCAAAATCTCTCATCTTTTTCTTTTCACCACTAGAAAACCAGTGGATTCAGCTTTCTGTAGTTAAAAGGGAGCAGTGAAAGATCAATGGAAGCTACTTGCAATTTCTGCTTTATAAAAGAATCTACAGTTATAGGCCTGACATAGTAATTTGGGAGCATAAAACAGCAAGAGAGGAGGACAGGGCGACAGAGACACAGGAGAGAAAGAGACAAAACAGGACCATGCCAGCCTAGTTTGGCTTATTTTTTCCAAAAGTGATAAGAACACAGGTCAGGAACAACAGCTCAGAGATGGCTCCTTAGATGAGGCTGCTGTAAAAAAGGTAGCAAGCTTCCCTGTGTCTTGAAACCTGTGCTAAACCACACATTTACTGAGGTAATAGTTCTACAGTCAGTAGAAAAGCTTATCATAAGTTGTGCATGCAATTATTTATAGTAACGCTAAAATCATACACAGAACTTACTACATTGCCACAAAGGGAAACAACACTCTTCTGCACAATACAACACACTCACCAGCAACATCTTTATAGAAAGACAATGTATTATTTGGAGGGAGAGTGATCTAAGAACTGAAAACCCAACTGGGCAATGACTGACATTTGCTCTAAGAAACCTGACATTCTGTATTGGTGACAAAGAACTCCTTTGCCTTTCAATACAGAAACAGTATGGTACAAAGAAAATAGATGTTTTCAAAGCAAAAGGAAAAAGTTCATAAAAACATAGAATGTCTTGGTTTGGAAGGGACCTCAAAGATCACCCAGTTCCAAACCCCTCTGCCACAGGCAGGGTTGCCAACCACTAATATATGAAGAATATATCTTCTACACATGCAAACGCTTGGTAGAACATGTCAGCCAGCTACGCCTTTATCAACACTAACGATCTCACATACTCAAAAACAACAGTTTTACCAAAGAATAGGATGCTCATGAAGTTAAACAAGAGTTTGGACACCTCAGAAACTTCTGAGGATAACCTCAGGTGCTGATATTTACAGTGGATGGAGGTTTCCTATTCATACGGAGAGAAGCAGGGTTTAAAACCCCGAAGAAAGATTTTAAACAGATACATCATTCACGTGTCCTTCGGATCAATCAATTGCTTTCTTCAAGGGAACCTGGAGGAAACTCCAGGAGAAGGCATATGCCTGCTGTGGAAAGCATTTCTCTTTTGCTAAGCATGACTATAAAGTAGTAGGTAGATGAAATGAAAAGAAAATAATTCTGTAAACAATAGTGCTCAACTCTGAAATTAAACCCAGCACTTGGGTAGATGCTGTGTGCATTCTGAAGGTTTGTTTTAAAGTAATCAAAACACACTGCATATCATTTACAAGGATATGCATTTAGTTGTTTGTTTGTTTTTAAAACACATCTTCCCAGATGAAAGACGGTTTGACCTTTAGTAGGTAGTGGGTAAGTTCCATTTAGAAATACACGTAAGTAAAGGGAACCTTTCTTTCTTTTAGGAAAAGCAGTATGCATGTGAGAGCACACACCAGTATCTACCCTTCTCCATCCTGCTCAGTCTCCCACAAAGTGCTGTAACCCTTCTGTGGCTGCATTAAGATCAGCACAGAAAATATTCTAAAACAGAATGTGAGTTTTAACTTCTATTTTTTTTTTTATTTTTTAAAGTTTCCACTGACACAGGCTACTGACTACATGTTTTCTGCTCAGCAATCCAAAGATACCCGTTAGACTTCCATATTGATATTTTCACATTAATCTTTGTTAAACAGAGATTTTAAAAGATGAGAAGCCAAACTACTAATTGCCTGTGTTAAGATGTTATATACTGTCAAATATTAATAAGTCCCAATTAAATATTAGTCTTGATAACTTATATCAATGTGTATCTATGCTACTTGCTGACTTCACTTGCCTCTTCCTCACTGCTGTTATCCTCTTTTTCTTTTTCATCTTCCTCCTCCTCTTCAGCTTCACTGCTCGAGCTGTCTTCTTTCAATTCTGTTTTCCAGTTACTAGGAACAGTTTTGTTTTTACGGAATTCAAGAGCTTGGTCAAAAGCTGAAAGAGGACCAGAATTTGTTAGCACTGCAGGAAGAATCATTTTCAACAAGTGTTTTAATCAAATAAAGTAGCTGGGGGGAAGCAAAGACTGCTAATTAACTATTCTACACCAAATTCAAAAAAACCTCAGCTAAATCCCTGCGTTGTCCATCTTTACTCATCTTACCCAGCCAAATTGGCCTCATCTTCCCCATACATCAATTTATCCAGAGCTATTATTAGGATTATGAGTATTTATTTGAGAGAATTCCTACACTAATGAGTTTACACTGTGGTTTATGCACATTAAACACAGAGGAAAAGGAGGAGGAAATAAATACAATCTCATTTTAGAAGTTAAATCAAATTCACAATTCCAGTTTCTTGAATGCATAAAGGTAACTTTCTCAGACCTATCAGGAGTACTGTGATAAAGATAACTCTATTAAGGTCTAATACAAAGGCCAAATAGTAAATAACCTACAAAACTAGCAAGCACTGTACAATTACATTCTTTGACACATCTACATTAAAGACAAGTGCAAGATAGGATGCTTTTTGTTGTTGTTTGATTTTTAAGAAAACTACTCCTATAGGTTTTCAGCAGTGCTTACCCTCAAGATACATAGGAACCTTTCCAGTAACAATTTTAGCATTTTTAAGACACGAATCAATCAATCATGAAGTTGGTACAACTCACATAAAATAAACAGACACATTTTCTCATTAAAAGCTATTTTTACCTTGTTTTAACAAAGCATCGGGCTTTGGTGAAGTTTCACTAATTTCCCGAACATCTTTTCTTGGCACAGAAACACTAGATAATTTAAAAAACATCCAAGAAATATTATTAAAAATATACATATTTTGAAGATTTCAAAGCTAAATTAACACTGTAATACAGAGCTGATCACTAAGATCATAACACTTACTGAAAATACAGAAGAATAATATGAAGGATATCTGAACAATCCCATCGTTTAACAGTCTGGTACGGTATTAACCAGTTAGTGGATTAAAATCAAAACTTCTACGTAAATATGGTTATAGCACATATATCTATTCACTACATGCTGAAGAAAACTTTCTCCTTCCTCTAAAATATGCCCAGTATATATTTCCTTAGAGAAAAACCTCGCACTAGCTTAGCAAGTAACTACTCACCCAAGAATCCCTCCCCCACATAAAACCTAAATGACTACTAACATAACATGCACAAAATACTTCAAATTAAAAAACAAAGCACTTTGTAATTTCTGCTGCAGCTAGATAAAAAGAAGCCACTCTGAACAGCAGCTCGGACTGGGGGGAGTGTAAGGGTGGGGGTGAAATGTGTATACGCACACTTGCGTGCACACACTAGACGTGTTTCTCCAGTGATATGTATTGAACACATGAGTAACTGCCAAATGGTACCAGAAAGCAATAACCCTGACTTACTAAATAACAAAACTACGGTTAAATCATTAAATATGTCATTGTCTTTTCTGCAAAAGCATTGTTAAATCGAGGTAAGCAAAATAAATAGCTGGAGCTTTTAAAAAAAACCTAAAACCAGGAAAAGAGAATACTACTGACATACATCAAACTTCCCGACTGTCATGAGTTGAACACAAAGCTCTCTGTCCTACTGTGAATCCCATACAAACAGGTTTCTAGGTTTCTCTGTTTTCTTTCCTCCCTTGAATAGTGTCACAGCTCTTTTCAGAGAACACTGTAATACACAGCTGCAGTCTATACTGAGACAAACATACACCCTTTTACCTCAAAAAAAATCCTGGGTGCAGATGTGCATGTTTATATACCACAAACATACATGCATCTTCTAATGACTGGATAAGCAGACGGCCATGTCTCTGAAAAGCAGTGCCTGGCTCCAACCAGAGCAAGAAAAAAATGCTTTGTTCGCCACAGTTGTAACAATTATTAACAATAACAAAGTTCAAAGCTAATTTTGCCACTACGTAGGCCATCAACAGTTTTCCAAACATGAGAAAAATCTTCATAGAAACTTTCTGAACTGCTATTAGTACTTTATTCACTGTATCTCACTTTATGATTCACTTGACTGGTACATATGTCATTATCAAACTCCACGTTCTTACTTACAATTTGCCATCCTTAAAAGAACGAACGAGAATATTGTCTTTTTTCACTGCAATATCATCACTGCAGTCTGGACAGACCACCTGCAACGAAATTACAAATGCAAAGTTTAGAGAGAAAAAGGAGTAACAAGAGTAATAGTACTTACCACTGCTTCCCAAAATTATTTTTTGGGCTCATTTCTCTCCAGCAACACTGCGATGAGAGCAACTGAGATCCCTCAAAACACAGGAGCAACATCTCTCAAAACATATGGGCGATGGTCTCCTGAAATTTCTGAATATAGAGGTCCATGCTTGCTGCCTGAAGGGAACTGGCTGCGGCTGCCAGAGAAAGGTTAAAAACAACCACCTGACAAACACTAAGTACCTGTCATGCCACTACAGTTGATTCTACTCCTCATCCTAAAAGGGGTAATCTCTCAACAAACACTGCCATCAGGGATCTTTTCTGAAAGATTCCAGAAATTGCAAAGATGTCATAACTCACAGTTTCAGAGGAGGAAAAAAACAACCAAATCTCCCCCACACACAGTTTTATAAAGAATCATAGAATCATTTGAGTAGGAAGGGATCTTTAAAAGTCATATGGTCCAACTGCCCTGCAATGAAAAGAACTAACCTACTGCTAGATCAGGTTGTTCAGAGCCCCATGCAGCCTGACCTTGAATGTCTCATAAGGTACCTACTAGGAGATAAAGATGTGTCACATAGAAGTGTAATGATAGACTCTTGAATTCAACAAGTAAATTTATTACAAAGTCTAGCCTAGCACTGAGACATCTTCAGCTTGTTGCTATTTTCATAGAACCATCGAATCAGCTAGGTTGGAAAAGACCTCCAAGATCATCCAGTCCAACCATCCACCTACCACCAATAACCCCACTAAACCATGTCTCAGCACAACATCTAAATGCTTCTTGAACACGTTTTAAAAGCTATTTCAGTTTTTTAAGTTAGTATACAAATCGTTCATTTAAGAAGTTGAGGAATTTGACAACACGTACATTATTCATTGACATTCCACACTTACAGAACAGGAAAGCAGCCCTTTCCATCATTTTTCCCTCAAAAATTGAATTGCTCCCAGAAAGTTAAGAAAACTCTGGTTGTTACAAAGCCTCAAGGAGCAGCAAATGACCGCAACTCTAAATTAGTCCTGGTAAACCCCTCTTCTCTTTGACCAGTTGCTTGCATTCCTACTTTTTCTAACCAAATATAAAGATGCTGCACAATATAGAGTTCTCTTTCTCATTACATAGGTCATCAGCTATATCGTATTCCAGAACTTAAAGTCAAAAGCTCCAACTGCGTCATTTATCATACAGCACAAGCTAGACATGCTTCTCAAGAGAAGTAAAACTTAGTTCAAGTCTCCAAATTCAATGCGTTTCACAATCTGCAAAGAAAGTACTTCATAAAAACTGCAACTTCCTACTTAAAATGCCATCTGAGATACAGTTTGCAGGAATGTATTTATATCAAGGAAAAGACACTGATAATCATTCCTCATTTGAAACAGACAATCTCTGAGCTCTCCAAAGATTGAAAAGCTGGCCTGACTGAAGCTACTGGTTTTCTAGCAGCTTCAAGGTTGTAGCAGTCAGAAATCCATTCAAAGGTTGGAAAACAGCTTACCACAATCTCATCTAGTGCCTTACACACAATGGCATCATCTCAATTTTGCCTGAATCAAGTCTTCTTGATTTCCTTGTAACAAACTCCTTTGCATTTATAGAAGGATGAAAGAGATGATCCTATGTAAGCTCAGCTTTCCAAAAACGCTGTGAAAAGATTTCCTAACCGTAACTTCCAAAAACCTTTAAGTACACATTCTAACCAAGTAATACTATAAAGCTTACCAACTGCACTACCTAAAAGGAGGAGCAATGGCCAGGCCTTTTTATTTATTTTAAAAACAATTAGCCATTGCTCTCAAAAAACACCAAACAAAAAAAGCATGCAGGATTAAGCCAATGCGATCAGCCACTGAGTCTTCTGAACAATTATAAAAAAGTTACAAATGTAGACATCTACAGTTTAGACCTCTATAAATTACAGTCTACCTGGCTGTAGCCAAAGGACTGATATCCAAAGCAATCCCACTACTAACCTCAACTGATCTTTGCTGTAAAGGTTTAGACTGATCTCTGAACTTCTCACATAATCAACTTGCTCAATGTCCTCCATTTGTTTAAACACAAACTGTATCCATACACAGCATCATTAATAATGAAGTAGAGCATTTTGAATATGCATATTCTTCAGCTTATTAGGCCTGCATTTTCTGTTCATTATTCACATAATTACTGTCAGCCGCGCTATACAGTTAAGCAAAACTGCTCAGAAACGAAATAAAATGACTATTGGTAAAGCACAAGTAATTGCTTAAAAGACAAAAGAATGGACCATCACAGCTATAACAGGGGGAAGAAGCTATTTGGGGAATAAATTATTTGATATAACCTTTAAGGTTAAATACAATACGATGTTTATTTGCAGAACTGTAAACCTGATTACTGAAGTAACAGTTAATCTAGGATAAGCTACTTCAGAGTTAACAAGCTCCACCCTCCAACTTGATCCCTCTCTACTGCTTCTCATTTACTGCAGGAAACTTTCCACACAGACAAGCTATTCCAACCTTCAAATGAAAACTAAAGAAATAATAGCATGATTTTTTTGTATACCTTGGAAGAATGAGCAACAGAGCTTGGTTAATTCTTAAGGTCTGATCCACACCTATCTTAATTATCCATTCTACCCCATGCAAGCAAAATAGCTACCAGAGTGTACACTGGAAACTGCTGTCAGTTATGTGGTCCATCACGAGGACTAAAAAGAGCATGGGAAGAAACAGGCCAGCAAACTGACCCATTCACAGAGTATAACTGTGGCACAGTTATCAACAAAAGGTAGGCGGTATTGTATCAAATTTGATGACAGCTTTCAATAAAGAAACAGCTCAGCTTTCTTGTCTGCTACTGAAAAATTCTCTTAAAGCTATCTTTCATCAGCAGAGTTATCTCCTTGCCGAATATACTGCCCTCTCCTTTGCTATTGAAGAGACTGCAATGACTCATCGCCTTCCCACCAACTCTTTCAAAACAAATCCTTCTGGAAAGCCTCTGGACTGCATTACAAGACACAGGAGGCGACAACTAGAAAGTTGCAACTGAGAGATACTGCACACACTACCAAGAGTTGAATGTCAAAGCAGCATTGTTTCAAAGGCTGAGGAAGTCTTCCTGAAATTCAATAAAATCACTGTCAGCGCTGCCAAGGGGAAATGATTCAAGCATTTCAAACTAATAAAATACAAATTTTAAAAAGCATGTTAATTTCCAAGTATGTATGTCTGTCCACATGAAATCCCTAGACTAACAATGATATATTCTATTAGAAGTTTGTTTGTAAAGAAGAGTTTCTTCAAACCAAAACAAAGGAAAATTAAATTTGTAGTAAAAGACTACAGCATTATTTTAAACTAAATTTATTGACAATTCTCTACCATGGGCTAGAAATTAAAAATATTCCCTTTTGTTATCAAATATCTTTATACTGGAACTAGAAAATTCATGCCTACTTAATTACTAAGCTTTCTCTTTGCACTTTTAACATTTTCTCTCTTGATATTGCTACTTCAGAAAAATGATCTACAGCAGCATAGGTTGAAAGCCTTCCAGTATTAGTTCAGTAGTAATACTCAACACTGCCAAGCTAGAAATAGGTCAATGAGCTCTGACTGTTTGGAAAAACTAAAGCCGTGTCAGCAATGAGTTTGTGTAAACAAACGTTATTTACATATACAGTGTTTCCTATGAATACTATAGCTTCCAAATTTTAAGAAACATATCAAGTTCTACTAACAACATAGATAAATCCACTAGAAAGGAAAAAAAACCACAACAAAATCCACCTTTCTTTGTTGCCTAGCAATGCATGAAACTTTAATAAATTAAAGATAAAATTCTTACCAGGGCTGGAAACCACAGAGTTTTCTTTTTATCCACACTGAAGCAATCCACACACACAACTTTTCCTAGTAACTCATCACTCTGTTTCCTATCATCTTCATCTTCATCGCTGGAAGAGGATGAAGATTCTTCTTCAGGACTGAACAACAGAAAAAGACTTAAAACTCAACCACTCGAATCTCTTGCCTACTATAATTACGTGTGAATGTGATACAAAGCTAATTGTCAGAAATAGCATGAATAATAGTGACTTGAACTAAATGTCAAGTATTTTAAAATAATAATTAATAGTAACATTTTATGTCCTCATAAATATTTATATTTATAAATAAAAAATACAGTAACTAAACCATTACAAACTCAGAAATGCATATCTACAAGTGATACCTGTCAAAAACAAACAACAACAACACAGAACAGTAGGCATTCACATGGAAGAATAGAAATGCACTGTCAGAACATCCAAAAATCTTAAATCTGCCCCAGCGAAACACTGTTCAGAAATACAGTGGCAGTTGTAGTTTTGAACCAACTTTAAATTAAACTGATTAATCTCTCTATGGTTTTACTTTAGCAGCCATAGTCTATAAGCCTGCTGTCATTTTCCATACGGAACAGAAAGCTATTTTAAGAGAACAAATCTCCAAATCTCTGAAGAAACATCAGCTACAAAGATAAACAGCAAAGAGGGGAAAAAAGAAGTCTCTTTATCCCAAAATAGCTCTTAAAAAAATCTGCACTGATACATTTCAATGACTGTTTCAATTTCATACAGAACCAAGTACAGGAACATAAGTAGATAGGCAAGGGTGCAAATGTATTTTAATAATGAAAAGGTTTCGGGTCATTGTTTTGGCTGTTCCAGGATGAAGTTAGAGCTGGTTTTAACCAAACGTACACTTGAAATGTAAGAAATGGCTCTAACTAAAATTAAGTGCAACCAGTTATAAAAATATTCGGCATTAGTAGCTATATATAGACACACATTTTTCTAATTATTACATTTTTTGACTACTCACTTTGAATGTTAACTCAAAAAATACAAGCGTGTTCAATAAGCATTTAATGCAGAATTTAAAAGCTACCTTCCATTTTTCCCGTAACTATTTCTGTGCACAAAGCTCACTGTTAACAGAAGACTCACATTTAGTTAGCATTTGCTATTTCTATAGTCTAAGCTAGATTATCGCATTTTGTTTTCTCTACTCCATTTTACATTTGCAGCATTGACAAAAGCACTGTTTCTCCCCAAAGCTTTTTTTTAATTAACGATTTCTTTTAAAATATAGTATGGAAGTCTTTAAGGATGCTTCCAGGGGTTTGAGAAATTCTTGTGGGAAGAGAATCGAGTCAAGCACAAGAGAAAGCCAGGGCTACCTTGGAGAGATCACAATCTAGCTGAGCTTACCATCATCTGCACAATTTTTCTTTTTACACAGTTCAGTCAGTACGAACCATAAGATAAAAATAAGCGTGCTCTTTCTGCCATAACATCCTGTACAGTTAGGGAAACAGGAGAAAACAACTCGAACACTAAGGAGGCTGCAATCATGTTTGCTATGGTACATGCCAGCTTGCCTTTTTCCTTCACTACATCACAATAGTAAAACAACGTTCAAGAAAGTTTATACTACCTGAACAAATACAGGGCAATGTTTAGTATCAATTATTACAAAAAATACAAAGCATGAAGGGATAATCCAAACGTTCTAACTCCTTCCCCATCCTTGCCATTATTACCTCAAAACTTAAAAAAAAAAAAAAAGACAGCAAGTATTTCATAATGTTGTTTCAAGATCGCAACTACTATGAATTCTAGCACCCAGGAAATCAAGTCACTACTCTTGACCTCTATTTTTCTGTCAATAAGCTTTGCCGCAAACCATAATACTGTTCATCTATTTCTAAAAGCTCTTCAGAGACCCTGTAATAGGAAATCAAAAGACTACATGAGGTTTCCAGTGCCTTCTACAAACACTTCAGGTCAGCTAAACAAAGACTGTGTTATAATGGTTTTAGCTCAAGTCCAACAGATTGTCAAAGCCCACTTGTCAATACCTGCCACCATTTTAAATACTGATAACACGAAGACGATGCAGTTATTTCGTGCAGCAACACAGGAAAAACTGTCTTTCAGTCTGAGCACTGAACAACACTTTTCATATAGCTTGCTGGGTCGTTTGGTTTTTTTGAGCCTGAACATACAAAAACTAATAAAAAGGAAAACATACCGAGAGCTTCACAACTGAATAAAAACACACATATAAAGACATTAAACTTACATATGATTGGATCTCCTTCCCCTGTTTGTTTTCTTTCCTATAACAGGAGTCCCAAAGTGTTCAGGATTTGTGAGTGGAAGCTGATCTAAAGTCTGTTGAAATAAAAAAAAAGTATATACATAAGAACTGTGTAAGTAATTCTCCAAAATATAAGTTCATATTACCCGGTTAAAATAATTTTTGTCAATACAGCCTGTCTCATTAGAAAAGTAAAGAGCTGCAACAGATGTCACTGCTTCAATGTTTAGAAGTAACAGTTCTGTGGGTTGTGGGTTTTTTCTGTGTATGCTTTTGTGTGCTTGTTCCTTTTAAAGTACTCCTTTTCCCCTATATCCAAACAAAATTAATTTTTATCCAACACACACACACACACACAAGTATCTTACCGAAGTCCCACCTTTGGACCATTCAAAGTCAGAGAATGGAGTACCAGGTATTCTGCTGACCTGGGATACTCCATCTCTAAAGGATTAATTTTCTGTCCTATCACCAAACTAAATACCAAATTATCTACTTAGAAATGAACAAAGGTCTCCCTGTAAAATGAAACAGAGAGATAACCCAGTAGCAGTAAACATAACTACATATTTTTGGTTAGTGAATCAGTTTGACATGGGACACGCTCCAAAACAATTTTAAAGTTGGTCCAATACTGAGCATTAGCAACAAAACAAGATGGAGAGAAAGAAAACTTTCCCCAATCAGCAAGACCGCTAAAATATCAACACAAACGCCTCAAGGACCTCCAGTATCTTCAAGGCTGCTGTTAGCTCATTTAAAAGGTAATTTCAATTTAAAAGAACCATTCCAAATTTGAAGGCTGCTGGTATGCATGCTTTGTTTTTGTTTTAGATGCATCTTTCTCTTTCTTTGAAAGAAGGCATAATGTCTTCCAAAGTAAATACATTCCTCTCAATCATACCTGTGAGTTGTTTGTATCGATCTTTCAAGTTTGTGATAGCCAATAAAATAGCTTCATCACTTAATACCCAACAGTAGTGATGCCTGAAGATGTATATTTATTATGTACCATATTGTGATTTTTTGCAATGAATATTTACATATTTTTTCAACACGTAAACCAAAGTCATGTGATTGCTGCTTTCTGTGTGATCCACAATCCATGAACCATTAGTAATATAAAAGTGAAAAACATGAAATGTTTATTTTACTCGTCAACTTACAAAGTTCAGTGAAATTCAGCTATATTCCCAGATTTTAAAGAACAGTAAGCCAAACCCTTTAAGGTGTATTTTACATAACCATTATTTTTAGTCACATGGATGGACACAACATATTGAAGACTGAGATACAGAAGACACATCTTATTTTTTTCTAAATAAAGAGTTATAATATTAAAATTGTTCAATTACCTCACTTTCCGCAAAATGTCGCTCTCCTTTTAAACACAGTGAAGAGCGTCTGAGAGTCTTCTCATCACCATCATCAAATACTGTCGCCACGTAATATGTAGTGCAGGGGGGAAAAGAAAAAAGGATTTGTTTTTTTCAAAATGAGGGTACCAGTTAGCGATTAATTTAGATGTCATAAAATATGAGATAACACCTTCCTCCAGCTAGCATTGCAACAAAGCAGTGCCTAAATACTACTAGATATTCACTAAAACCTTTGCACAAAATGATCAAGTACATAAGCTGCTGTTTCACTATAGCTACTCTGTGCTTGCATATGGTAAATGGAATATTAACTAACCAGTAGCTGAGCACATAGAATTCACAGATCAGGACACACACCAAAAAAAAAATCAATGCAAGCTAGAAATGAAAAACAATTCTTAAAGCATTCTCAATTTTCACAGAGCATTATCATAAAATCAGAATCTCTATCATCTTCAACTGGAAGTTACACCTACTATGGAGAAACACAGATGGACATCTGGAGAAAAAAGTTACTGTTTGCTGTTATTTGAAAGTTCAGCACTTATCTCTGCTGACTTCATCCAACTAATCTACAAAATGGCAGTGACATCAAGCCTAAGTAGGGTGACACCAAGCAACAGCCAAAGCACAATCAGCAAAACCAGCTGTAGTGAAAGAACTGTGGAGTTCCTGCCTTCTCAACTCTCTGCTACTCATGCAGTCCCTAGGCTCCATTATCTCAAGCAACAGAATGAGGTCAACTGGAAACAAGTTTGTAAAACAGTTGGGTTCAGCTACACAACTTATCCACTTAAATCCAGAATTACATTGCACACGCTCAATGTATCATCTTGTGAGGCTGATAAACTGGTCATATAACAAAGTTAATTTTTATCAAGTTGATGAAAATTTGGTAACAAGCTTTAACTCAGGTTATGCTTCCACTGTTAAGTCAGCAAAGAACTGAGTTCCTCTCCAGTCCCCAACAGTGATGACAGATACACTCTTGTCCCCGCACTGCAGTAACCTTGAAGACTTTTGGGGGGCCGGGAAACAACCACAGGATTAGATTAAAAGCTGAAGTTTCAGCAAGTTCTCAACACATCTCTTCCATTCTCATTCAGGCTCTCTTCTGTCAATCAACAGTACTGCTGAGTTTGACTCATTTCATCATGTGGCAGAAAAGCAAAAATACGTAAACACTTTTACAAACGAGAGACAAAATAACAGTGTTCAGAGAATGGCTGTCAACCGGCAGAAGATGCCTGGCAAGATTAGAGCTTAGTTTTCAGCCAGGTCATCAAATAGCAGGTGCAACACCCTAGTTTCAACATCTACTAATTAAAATATACAAAAGAACCAAGGTACATCAAAACTCATGACTAATATTTATTTAATATAGAAGTAACTAGTACCTAGTTCTGAGATACTTTTTTCATCCCTATAATCCACTACTATTAATGAACAAAAAACCCTACCCCCTTGTGACTACCATTCAGTGTTTTACTCTACAGTAGTTGTTGAGCACAGTTTAGTGACAAAACAGCAATTATAGATGCCATGCCTGACACTTCAAAATTTGTTGAAAATGTATCAAGGGTTGCACAAGAGTTGCACACCAACTTTTGAGGTACATCTCAAATGGTCAATATACAATTAAGACCTCTTTTGGTTAAGTGAAGTAGAAGGCAGCAGGTTCCTAATTCAGTTAGTGTTAATTAATGTAACTGAGTGTCCTTACATAATGAGAGATTAAAAAAAACCTATCCTCTTCAAGGGATAAACTGACTACAAGGGTAAACCTATTCAGAGCTAGGTAGGTAGCCACGTTATGTATCCTATGTGGCAATCTGCTTGTGGTCTCTTCCCTGTCAGAGGGATCCTTAACCTTGTTCCATAACATTAACACATTGAATGGAAAAGCATCATCAGTCTTAAAGACTGTGTGGCCTTTATAGCACATAAGGCTTTAATGCATGTGAAATTCAAATCTAAAGGGGCACCTTCAAAACTAACTACTAAGCAGACATATAAATGTGTACTACATTTTAAAACACTTAACCCTAAACTGCAAGAAAGGAAAAAAAACAAAAGCAGCAACATAACGATGAAAAAAAGTACAGAAGTAGGTAAGACTACTCCAATACATGAACAACAGTTCTTGTTATTTCTACACACCACTGCTGCAGTGGCACAAATGCTAACACGTTAACAAATTCTGGAATGCTGTTACTTCAGAACTGTCCTTCAATAAAGTTTTATTTTCCAAATTCAAGTAATTTTATTCATGAAATCATTAACAATGTAAGCACTTGGATACTTCTCAACAAATGAAAGAATAACACTAGATAACCCTGCTGGTTAAGAAGCACACTACTTCTGAGATTTGGTAAACTTCAACCATTCCTTGAAGCAGGACTTTCACTCACATATGCAAAGTTATCACTGCCTATAAGGTGAATTTCAGACCCGCTCAACTCACTCTCCTGACAAAAAGATAATTCAAATCATTTACTGCTAGAGTTAGTTCTCTCTTAAATGCGTTACAGTCACCAGCTGTGATGCTTTTACTGATTCTGCAAGGTCAACAAGCTTCTCTTTGCTTTTATCTACAAACTCTCACATCTCTCTTCGTCCTCTTTCTCAAGTGCAGGATTTTTTGACAGATACCTACTTTGATTTACAAACCAGTTTCATGACACCTATCTTCAGAATTTAATCTGCACTAGCTCCTATCTTATTCTTATTGCTGAAGTGTTAAGCACATGCTTTGTCAGAAACTTACGTATGTACACACACCATTCTAACACCAGTTACAGCATTCTGTTCTTAGAAGCTCTCACATCTGATCTACCTCTACACTAATTACCAGATCTATAATATCAATTCATGCCTTTATACCTCATGTTTCACCCTATCCTGGCCTTGTTTCTCCTTTACTCGTACATTGTCCTTCAACTGAACTATTTTCTACAACACTTACCTAGCAGATCAAATGTAAACTCACCTCTATTCCTTTCTAAAAGGACTGAGGCTGGGGAAACTCTCCCTAACTGTTCAGCAGTGCTTTAAGCAGTAACAACCCTTAATATCTCAACACAAGTAAATCTTGATAAGGTTCTTTCAAGATCTAGTCCTCCATCCTCCCACATTTGCAGTATCGATCAAGGAGACAAATATGCAACTTCTCAAGAAGTTCCTATTATAGTTTTAACAGTACCAGGGCACAGATGGAAGGTATGTTATCATTTTACCATTGACCTGTTCTCCCCAGGTTAGACTGATCTACTTGTACACAGCATCAAAAACAAAAATGCATGTTTCTAAAGCCTATGGAAAAATTACCATAATAATCAAGGCTTGCTTATCTGTATGCAAATACACCATCTAAAGTCTGAAATGTCACATACTAGAATAGGGAAAATGAAGAGGAAAACCTTAAATGATGACTTGATTTTATAGCAGTTATTATCAGGGCAAAGTATAGAAGTGGGAAAAACGTACTGCAATCTGTGTTTGTTTATTTTTTTAAATTTTTGTTAAGCTTTGGAATACTTAATAACATATACTGTTATTACATACACTAAGAAGTACCCAATTACAGAGCAGCTCACTTAGTCTTTATTTCACATCTCAATTTTGCATTGTGATGAGTGATTTTTCTATTAAAAACACAAAAAGATATTGATATTCTGTGTGTTTTGTTTTGTTTTTTTAAACTACAAACCTTGAGTATAAAAACATCTCCAAAAAATTTCTCACCATGCTTAAGACACGTCCAAGAAAAATACAGGCCACTCATTTAGTGAAGTCAACAGTTTTCTTCAACTACTTTACTATTTAGCTTACCTACAGTATACCAACTTGCATCTGTTAATTTGTTGATAACTGCTTCCTGGTAAGTTCCATCTGGATTCTTCACTTCCACAACAGTTCCTACCTAAAATACAAAAGCCACTTAGCACTGGAAAGCTTCTAAAACAGACAATGAAGTGAACACTTCAGTATTCAGCCAACAAAGTTAATTAAGATAGACACAGTTAAATATACTACACTTTTGCAGCTTTGTTTGAATCTGTTTGTACTCCTTAAAACTTCTCTTTTTCACTCCCCTGAAACAAGCTGACTTAAGTGAGCTGATTATTTCCTGCCAGCAGGTGGGGAACAAGAACCAGTCTGAGTGATGTCATTCTCTTATACAAGAGTTTTCGCCCAGTTTTTGCTCTGTGTTTTCCAAAGCAACAGTAGCTAGAAACCAGGGCCAGCCAAACGTCTTAGATTTAAGTCCAAGAAGAACAAAGAGGGTTGCATCAGCCAGTATGCTGCATCCCCTTTAACTACAGAGGGAAGCTTAACATGAAAAGGAAGAGTATATCAACTTCAGTGCTGCAATATTACCTTCTGTGCTTCACAGTTTTAACTAGTCTATGTAATAAAATAACCCTTCCACTTTCACCTCATAGTGCATATACACGTTTATTTTAAATACTGAAGAATGCTTTTCAAAGCGTCTGCAAGATACAAAACAAGTTTCTTACCTTTAAAGGGCCCTTTATGTGGTCATCCTGTACTTCCACTGTTGAAGAATCATGCCTAAAAGTTACCTAAAAAATATAAATCAACTGACAATCACTTGATATAATTGAGCAGCATAAGAACATGCAAATGTCAATAGCTCTTCTCCTACTCACATCTTGCAGTTAGTCACCATAATCATTCCACTTGCTGAAACTTTCATTCACACGTTTTAGAAATAAGAGGAAAACTTCTTAGCTGCCAAAACTTAAACTTTTTTTTTTTAACCTTTCACAATAGACCTATTACACTACAGGAAGTGACGAACAACAGTTTACCAATGCTGTTTAGCAGCTCAAAACAACCTCTGCAGGTCTCTTAATAAATTTAATTGTACCGTGTTAGTACCATACCAAGAAAGGAGGAAGTTCCAATGTTCTGAGCATAAATAACTTAAGAAATGTTTACACTTCAGTGCTCTAAAAATCAAACCACTTTAGTACCCATATCTAAACCCACGTAACGTGCGAGTTTTTTTGCTGCTGCTTATTTAAGGGTATTTTCATCACTACTGAAAGACTCACAAAATCATACAGGGTACTGCTGCCAGCTGAACAAAATAACCCACAGAAAATACTCTGGCCCTTCAGCGTATGTCAGCCAAGTCAGCAGCATGCTAGAAACTAGAAGTAAATGTCCAGACAGCTACGCTTGTAGCCTCCCAAAACTGAGAGTAATAAATTCCGTAAATTTATCTGAGGTATTTTCTATTTAACAGGCAATGACATAGGAATTCTTTAATCCTATGCACATCCTCAGAAAAATATGATCTAGACAGTCATATTTATGATTAAATTATCTGTATTAGATGCTACAGATATTCATTATTCATTTCAGACAAAACTAGCTTGATCACATTGTAAGTCACAAAATCAATTGCAGCTGAAGCTTTACTTCCACTCTTGCTTTAAAAATCAGGGAAACCTTGAGAAAATTCTGGCATTACATATCAGTACATTTCATTAATACCTGCAAATGATGTTCTAAAGCTCACCAGAGCAGACTTGTTTGATGTAAGAGTGGGACATTTTATTTAATACTCACAACAGCTAACAATGTAATTTGAGATTCAGCTGTCAAACAATACCTCTCCGCTACAGCACTACAAGGGCTGCTCCAAAAGTAATGCCTCCTATTTTATTATGTGGGCCCACAATGTCAAAGGTAGATATTTGTGGTAAGGCAGTAGAGGTTAAACCTTCCCACCAATAATTCATCGTGTGGCTGCTGTGTGACTGATGGCAGCAGAGGGGCAGTCTGGCAAAATGGCATCTGGTATGGAAGAGCATATGAAGGAAAAGTGTGGAACTGAATTCCGCCATATGGAAAAAACATACCCATTGACATTTACTGACATTTGCTGAATGCTCAGGGAGACCAAAGAGTGGATGTGAGCACAGCGAGGTGGTGGGTAATGCGTTTCAGCAGTGGTGACAGCAGGTCATCTCGGCTGGTGCAGATTTTTACAAACTCAGCATGCAGGCTCTTGTTTACCGCTGGTGAAAATGCACAGCTAATGGTGATGACTACGTTGAAAAACAGTGTTCTGTAGCTCAGAATTTGCTCTATCAAGTGGTGCTATTCTGCTTTTCGTATTTGTTGTCGTTTCCACAGAAATAAACAAGAGGCACTAGTTTTGGAGCAACACTAGGTTGTAGGATTTATCTCACAAGCGAGCTCAAAATTATGTTCGCACAATTATTGAGGCTCCTCTATAGAACACAGCAATAGCAAAATCTGCTTCAGAACAGAGTTTTCTAATTCAAGTTCTCCTACTTAGGCACCTCAAGGAGAGAATTTAAGAGTTTTGCTAACTTTGATAGTAGCAAACATCTGAGAACAATGCCTATAGCTATGATGGAGGAGAGTCTACCTAGACTGGCTGATTAGAAAATAAATGCACTAAAATGTTCTACTGCTCTAAACGCAGTAAAACTCTTCATGGAACAGTTATCTTGTTCATTTTCTGTTAAAACCACAGCAATATCAACTGAATGTATATTCTTTTTAGAGCCGCATCATCCACCTACTGGTGGCAAACACTTCCTGTCCACCAGATAGACACGAGACATTTTGTAACCTGAAAGCTACACAGAGAGATAGGGATTAACAGAGCTAGGGCCACTCTCCTGAACTTAAGCCTGATGGGAGCTTACTTAAAAATCAGAAGTTTGAAGTTCAGATGTAAAGCAATCTGACATTTGTGGTCACTCAGATGAAATATCCAGCACATTCGTTCTGATTTAGAGACACCCGGTTTGACTCCCCTTCTGTAACTATCTTTAAGTGTATTTTACAGCAAAAAGGAACTATACCCCAAGCCATGAGTGAGCTACAACATACTACAATAAAAGGAGTAGGCATCAAACTGCTATCACGCATTCCGGAATGGTTTTTGTTTTTAAAAGGTACACTGGGGCTTTGTCTCTTTTCCAGAGGATTTTAATACTAGCTGTTTTCACTTCTTGAGATCTTCATACATGTTCAAAAAACCCAAAACCTTGCTATTAACAGAAATTAGATTTCATCATCAAGCCAACCAGTTTAGATTCACTTGGAAATTCCCTATTATTCACCATCCTGGAAAGATGGTCCTATATAAACTCTATACAGCATCTAAAGCATCTGCTTTACTACTTTCTGCTTTTACACTAAAATCAGTTCCTTTGAAAATTTCTGTGGAGGGTGCCCAAGAACAAGCTGTGGGTGCAAATGAGGGTGCTGGTTGTGTTTTAGAAGACACTGTCAAAATAAACTAGATTAAATATTTCTCTAAGAGAAGCTATAATTGATGTAGAAGGAGCGGACTGCCACTAACATTTAAAGTCTTGCTCTTCAGTCAAATTTATATTGCCTTCAACTCCCTTCACAACTCCAGGCAACTCTTAAGTTTTATTTCTTTCCATGGCAATGTGTGTAATGCTGATATACTGTTTAAAGTAAAATTCTGTACTACGTACAGAAGTCACCAAAGACTGCTAACCTGTGCTCCTGCTGATATTGAAATGATAAACACTCTGCGGTTGAGTTACATTAAATACATTTATTAAATGATTAAAACTATTACGTTGATGATGGAAAAGTTATTATGGAGACATCCCTTAGAATTTTCTAGGAAGTGGAAACTGACAGAGGAAGAAAGCTATTAAAAGGTGAAGCAATTAAATGTATTTTACTTGCCTGAAGATGATGCAAATCTATACTGAAAAAAAATGTTGCCACCCTCCTTCCCCCAAGCAACTAGTTATGAAACCTAAATAAAAGCTTCCAACTAAAATTTCTGTTATGAAGCTAGCTGGCTTTGCTGGCAAGTAAGAGAGAACTCCTAATACAAAGGAGAATAGGGCGTAAAATGTGTTGACGTCAGAGGAAAGTCTGTTAAGTAACTGGAAAATAAATGCAGCAGGTAAACTACCAAAAATTCCAGACAAATCACACCTTATAATAAAAATTCTGCTTAGAGCTAGTACTGGAGGAAAACTGCAAGTGCCGGAAACAGAAAAATCAAGGGATCACAGCTAAGTTCAGGGACAATCCATACCTGGTGGAGGAAATTCAACGCGTAGAGATACTGCTACTACATTCCCAAACAAAACACCTTATCACAAAACACTCTACAAAAGAGTAACAGTACTGGGGCTTAACTGCTCTGTGTTACACAGTAACAGTGAAGACTCTTTGTCCTGCACAGCTGTTCCTTTTCAGCATCTTTCTGAAAAACATTGCAGTGGAGAAGCTGCAAGTAAAGCCACACAAAAATAGTTCTCAATGGACAACACTAAAGTGCAAGTGGTTATTTAAGAAGGTGGGCTGAAAGTCTTCTCGAGCTGATAGTAGTTAAGACTTCACTGATGTGGGCACAATACAATTCCTGTCCTTAAATACTGATGCTTCACAGCCTAAATACCAGTACTTAATAGCTTAAGCTTAATGGTGCTGCAAAACATAAACCAGCTGATGCCGTTAGTAGTTATGACTTTTTAAAGATGTCAGATTTAAGACCAGCACCTTCTCATTATAGTTAACATTAATCATCATATATGACGATATCCTTCCCATCAGGGCTTTTGGAAACAGTCTGTTCTGTCCCTTATACGTGCCATAAGCAAAATCAGCCGAGCACTGCACAGCAGTTTATGATGGAAACTCTTCTATGTGGGATTACTTCCACTCGTGGTACATGTTTTTCACTTCTCTTCCAAGTAGGTAAGAAAAATACTGTTACTATAAATAGGTTTTCTTCTTCGTAAATGCTTTTGATCCTTCTGCTGTTATATTTCCACGTAAGATTAAGGTCACCTGCTCCCACATTAGAAGCTTTCAGGGCAATGCTTGCAACAGAAATATAAGGTCTTTCTACAGCACAGACTTAATAGGTGTCAAACACAAGCCCAAACATTGGTCTTTTTATTTAAAAAAATACCTTAAATTCCTAATAAATGTTAAAGCATCTTTCTTTTACTTCCTCCTCACAATTTTTTTTTTTTATACTGCACATGGCTTATATAGATTCAATCAATCATTAACTAGTCACCATAAAGATTAAGTGAGATTCCCTGCTTGCTATTCTGTAGGACTTAATACCCCATGTCTTTGTTGGAAGACAGCAGGGCTTCATCTCATTCCGGAAGCATTATGATTATCTAGCTGCAGCTGCTAACTGGCAGTGACCTGCTCTCCTGAAGTAAAAGAAACCACATTAAATCTACTCTGAGGAGTTTTATCTATCTCCTCATGACATTATCCCATACATAAACTTATTTGTCATTGTAATCAGTTACTTCAGGTCAGTCTATGGCACCAAAGGCCACAGATAGTAGAGGCAGACAGATGACAAAGCAGTGAAAGAAACAAGACGTATTCAACTGCATGGGGAGGAATGTGGGAGGAACTCCTCCTACCCCTACAACAAGCTTATTGTTATTGTAATAACTGCATTGCCAAACTCCAAGGAAAGGAATATTTTGAACACAGATCACTTTTTTTCCCAAAAAAACGTTTGCAGGAAAATCACTTACCTTGACTTTGACAAGTCTTTTTGCTGTCTTGATCTTGGCTTCACAGAAGGCTCCTCTATACTTTGCACTCACATCAGTGCCCACTGTAAGATAGGGAGGCTCATCGATGGCCTGGAACAGAAAGGAAAATAGCTGGTTTTTAATTGCTGGCCACTGGCAATAGAGCCGTCATTGTTTCACTAGCTTTTGCAGACAGAGTATTACAAAACAGCCCAATAACCTGACGGCATATGTATATAATGGCACTAGAAACAATGCTCATGCAATGGCTACCATAAATATAATCATCTGACACCACAGTTGCCTGCAACAAGTCACCACATAAGCTCCAACCTCTGCACCACCCAAGAATGCAGTAAGTAGATGGCCAGCTCCGCTGCCAGCTGAGTGCTTCACCTTCTCCTGTAATTGCCTCAAAATTTGATACAGCTCATGAACACACTGATATTTGTTTTATTTCCCATAAATAAAAATGAAAAATGAACCTGAGTTAAGTAGAAAATCTCTGAAGAGACTTGGCCTCTTTTACTTCTGAATGAAGTAAATTATATGGGAGGATGCTTGCCAGGAGCGTCCTGAGAGACGGAGCAGCAGGAGAACAAAGACAGGATGAACACACAGCAAAGGGCAAGGGCCCAGACGAAAGAAGAGGCCCTCTAACAAGTAACAAGAGGAATGGGGAACACCCAAACAGAAAAAAAAAACAACAAACAGAAAACAAGAGAGGAGGGAAACAAATGTTTGGGAGGGCAGGGGGAGAATAAGGGCCCAACTAGCACACAGAGAGGGCATGTCAAAGGCTCTGCTCTTTCAAAAGAGGGCCATCTCCTCTCAACCAACCTCGCATACTGTCAACCTTCGAAAGGAGATTGTGGATACCTGAACTACCTTTCTCAATCACTTTGGAGAAGCTAGGTCAGAAGAAAGAAGGCAGAAGAGACCAGTAACAGCAGTGAGCTACCTCTCCAAGAGCTGCGAGCCTCTGTGCAGCCCCAAATAACAACTGGGAAGAGAGACCTAAGCCCTCCAAGCCCACATTATGTTTGTGCATCTCTAGGGATTCAGACACAACTTACAAGAAGCAACTCTGGCACATCCAAGGTATCTGCAGAATATCGAGAAACAGAACTTGAAATTGAGAAACATAAGATGCTACAGTATTAACTCCACATTAATTATGTTTTACCTTGACTCCTCCTTCAAGTCTAATGCTCATTTTCAGGTAATAGAGTATGTCCCAGACAGAACATCAGCAAACTTTTCAATCTGCGCTTGCAAAGATAATCAGAAACCTAAATGCTCTAATGAATCTCCCTCTACCTCTTGCTCCCTCTCTGCACGCATGCATGACTGCACCAGAGTACTTTAACCATAAACATACATCCATTCTTATCACACATTTAGTAACAATAAAATTCAACTGAGATTAAGTAGGTAGCCGTTAACAGTGTTAGGATTCTGAAATTCATTTCTTTCTTGCCTCTCTAACAGTGCTAACGTACTTGCCTTTGAGGCAGGCTGCAATTCTTTTCTGTTACTTCTCTTGGAAGGATGCTGAAAGAGGGACTTGGACTGCAATAAACTTAACTTTGCTGAGTGCTTTCAGTAGATCAAGTGTCTGTTTCCCACATAAATCTGAATGGGGAAAATAGCCACGGATTCTCTTGCAAAGTTAGCAGTGCCCTATGAGGGGAGTGTTCTCCTGCTCTCCTTCATTTTTAAGAAAAGAAACTCTGCAATGCTACAGTGTTGATAAGTCCTTCATGTTGGTTGATATTCCAAACTTACAAGGAAGCATGAAGTATTATTTTTAATAAAACGGACAGATCCAATCTGGGTCCACGTGGATGCACATAGCTTGAATTCTCCTATAAGCAAGCACTGTGAGTTCATTGTGTCAGTACCCGTCCACACTTCCCTACACAAACAAACAAATAACCCCAAGGACAGATCCAGGATTAGGTTTAGCTTATAGAAAATAAAGAATGATTTTTCTTCACTACTTCTGAACCTTAATTAAAAAAGCAGAAGCAAGACAATCTGAAGTTCTGGCCTTGGTTAGGAAGTCCATGACAGAAGAAGAAACAACGCCACAATCATCAGCAAACTTTAAAACAGGATTTCAAATTTCCTTTTTATAATGAGTTTATTCATTAATAGTATCTATTAATTCATTATTACTCTGGTTTATTTTGAAAAGCTTCTCTAAAAAGAATATTTGTTTGAAGAATGAACATCTGGAAGAAATGATCTCTGTTTCTATCACGGAAGTTCATTTCAATCCCTGGCCCAAATCTCCTGAAGTTACTTTTTAAAACAGTTAACCTTAAGTTGAGTAACTTTGAACAGCAAACATACGGACCAATCATTTACCCACTGTAAGAATGTTTACTAAAAGTGAAGTACTGGAGTGGCTTTTGACACAAAAATTTATACCAGTGAAATACATTTCTTCATTAAAATGTATAAATGATTCACAGTAGTTGAAGTATTAAATAGCCACACGAAATCAAAGGATACGCCTAAGAAGTTTTCTACAATTTCATCATTCCATTGAAACACAAACGATTCTTTCCCAAACCACTCAAGTTTTTTGAAATCCATCCCTCACTCTGATAGACAGTACCAGCTGAAAATGGTAGGTTAAAACAACTAGAGAGATGCGATGCATCAGAGAATGCAAACAAGGAATGCAAACAGCAGTGATCAAAGTCTGGCATTCATTTCATGTAATCCTGATGGCAACATTGTTATTTTCACCACCTCTAAATGAGTCACCTGTTCTCAAACAGGTTTTAGTCAATTCCACCAAAATTAGACAGAGATTAAAAATAAGTACACAGCTATTTTTACCTTTCTGTTATTCCTTCTCTTTGTGCTTACGTCACGTAATAGACATCCTTACACACAGGCTGAATGCATCTTTCCCTATTTAATTTTGACGTGCTTTGGCAGGATACGCTTTTATTCTTTCTCTGCTTTTCAGGATGTTAAAATGCAGCTGAAATATGAGAACACGGCTCACTCATCTCAGGGCACACTGAAATTCTCTCTGCAAGCGTTGCAACTGCCTCTAAGGGGGAGGGGGAGACTGCGCTGAGTGCTGTAAAACACAAAATTCTGAGTTTCTTAGAAGTACCAAAGGCTTCATTTTGAGACGATTGATGGCCTCACCACCATACTGTCCTGGGATCTCTGGGATAGAATCACTGAATCAAAAACGTTGGAAAATACCTCTAAGATCATCCAGTCCAACTGTCCACATACCACCAATATTGTCTGCTAAACCATGTCCCTAAGTCCTACACCTACCCCTTTCCCTAAGACCTGCAAGGACAGTGACACCACCATCTCCCTGGGCAGTCCGTGCCAGTGCCTCACCGCTCTTTCTGGGAAGAAATTCTTTGTAGTATTCAACCTGAAATGCAGTCTCTGCCTTCATTTTGTTTCAAAGCAAGCTCGCCTGAGTTTCCTTTTACATCTGGGACATACTCCTGCATTTTGTGAGCTATAGATAAGAACTGCCTTCCAAGCAGCCTGTGATTAAAAGCATCAGTGAAGTTTTGCTAAAAGGGAAAACTAGGAAGTATCCCCAGCACACACCGCCGCTTACTTAGAGAGACAGCGAACTCCTCAATCAGTGCAGCTTCAGCACAACCCTCCCCGCCCGCCCAGGCTTCCTCTCTCCCTCCCTCCCTCCGCATTCACACGTCTCCACGACCTCTCGAAACGCCTTTCAGCTCAGGCAGGAGGAAGCAAAGCAGGGGAAGCATAGGCGCTGGCACCCTGCGGCAGCCCGTCCTGCCGCTGCCCTTACTCCCGCCGCTCTGCCCGGCGCTCACCAGCCGCCGCCGGCCGGTAAGGGGCGCTCCGCCCGGCGCCGAGGCCGCAGCCCGAGCCGGCCCGCAGGTGCGGCGCAGCACGGCGGGGGCGGGCGGGCCCCGCGGCTCACAGCACGGCGCCGAGAGGAGGGGCCGCGCCGCCGAGCTGCCAGAAGTTTCCGCCCGCCCGAGCCGGCGCCCGGGGCCGCGGCAGATTATGCGGGGATTGCCGCGAGACTAAATTCGGCCCCGTAAGGCGATTGCCGGGCAAAGCCGCAGGCGGGGCCGCCCGCTCCGGCAGGGCCCCGGGGCACGGCGACGGGCCGGGCCTGTGGCCGGGCCGTCTCCGCACGCAGTACCCGGAGGGCGGTGGCAGCTGCCCGCACCGCGAGGCCGCCCGCGGCTCCCAGCGCCCACCAGCACTGCTGGGCCCGCTCTGCCAGCGCCTGGGAGGGGGGGAGGGGGCACACAGTCCTCCGGAACGTTTCGGAATGAACAGCTGAAAATCAGGATTTTCAATGGTAGTATCATGTTTTTACATACCTTTTAAGGCTGTTAAAGAGGTCGGATTTCCATGTTTTTCTAGACATTTTCCATCTACGTGCGATGAAATCATCCTCACGCCTCCCCTTTCAGCTGTGCTGCTATACTCAACTCCTTTGTGAAGCCTGTCGTGCCGCACCGCAGCCGCTGAAGCTGCTTTACATTGTCCTCTGCCCGTAA
This sequence comes from Numida meleagris, assembly GCF_002078875.1. Lineage (NCBI taxonomy): Eukaryota > Metazoa > Chordata > Aves > Galliformes > Numididae > Numida > Numida meleagris. The sequence continues at coordinate 38,302,901 of NC_034411.1, read as the reverse complement.
GTGCTTCTAATGCAGTGTGTGAATATATTATTTGTCTCCTAATCTGTATTCCTCTGCACCACACACAGGATGTTCCAAGTAAACCACATGAAAACAAGATTAAGCATTCAATCTAGAAACACAGCAGACATGCATAGCAGGAAAGCCTGCAGGACTGCTTTCAGATGCGCATGGAAAGAACAAACTAAGTCTGTACCTTCCCTTTGTCTCTCACATGTACAAAGTTTGAAAAGCCGGGACTACTACTTCTATTAATCATTCAAAGTTCAGGGTATGTCTATAGTTTAGAGAACTCTTGAGTCAAGACAGTAGTGAAACGTTTTGCAAGAAGTCCACAACAAAAAGTAAAAACAAAAATCAGTCACTTGTTAAATGGTAATTTAACATTTGTTTTCAATAGCAAAGGTTTAGAGAAAGCTGATTGAAGATTCAAGACCCTCTTCACTGTCAGCATCCAAATAATTCTCAAACTATAGAAAAAAAACACAAGGCTCAATGTTTTGTTTTGTTTTTTCCTCATTCATATTAAGCAAGAGAAACCATGGGACAACTTTTTTTTTGACACTCCATCCTATTTTAAAGCTATCTTTCAAAAGGAAAGTGTTCTCTCGTCCTCTGCATATCTGCTGTAATTGAAGATGGAATCAACCCTCACAGCCTTTACTATTCCAGTTACAGTCTTCCTCAGTCCCACAAATTGGCATTACAACCAACCAACCAGCAATACCCCCCCCACTTCAGTGAAACATCCAGACAGGTCCTTCAGTCTGTCTTCTCATGGACAGCACAAGTTGCACATAGCTCCTAACTTCAAATCCCATGCTGTCCCGCAGGATTAACACCCACCCTAAAGCCATTCAATGTAGGTTCTGAACATCTGGGGACAATAATGGCTTGAAAACATCCACATGTTAAAAGAGCACCGATTTGGGGGAGGAATAAGGGTAAATCCAACATCTCCTGGACAAGCTTTAAAGAGCTACTTTCATGAAAACGGGGAGAAAATCTACAAAGAAACCATTAAAACACCTTCACCCCAATTACTAAGATACTTAACTTCAATAAAGATTATTACTAAAATTTTTAACTTAAACATTTTCAGACTGCCTGAAGTTCCACCCAATAGCAGAGATCTGCCCACACACTGCAGAATCAGTCTCTTAATAAACAAAATTACTCAGCGCAATTACGAATGCAACTTCTCACTTACAGCTCAACCTGTTGTGGTTTAGGAGGACACTCAACTTCACAGCAAGAGCAGACACACAGGAACAACCCATTACTTAGGTGCAGCACTTAATTCCTAAGCCAAAGAGCCCATCCTCTACCTCCCAGAAATGAGAGCACCGCAACAGGAAGCAAGATGAATTTCTCTATACACTTACAAACTACAGCACAAAAAGACGCACGCTGCTGGTTTCTCATATGGAAGGAAGGACTATTCCACGAAAGCATAAGAGGGCTTTAGGGCAAATTTACTTCTGGGTGTCAATCAGACTGGGGCTCGATTGTTTGTTTTGTTGCTGTTATACAGTTCACAGAAAGGCAAAACCTAGTAATTTTGAAGTTTATGAAGAAAAATTGTTCAATGCTAGCGACATTTTGCTCACAAAACAAAATTAAGGTAGAAGCATCCTGATGAAACTGAACACTTCCAAATTCAAGGTGGGGAAAAGGGAGGCTTCTTGCAGCAAAAAATCAGTTCCAGTTTCCACTGGAAAATCATCAGGAAGTTTCAAGTAACACCAGTTGCAAACATACCATAATTGTGGTGTAAGGTTTTTTTCATGTTTTTATTTAAGTTGGAAGTTAACAGAAGCCAGTGTCCAGATGTCTGAAGTTATAAACCAACTTCTGACGGTTTTCAGAGTTCTTTACAGGTGTAAAGGGGATATTTTCTTTATTTGAAATTCTCCAGCTACGTTAGCTCCATGCCCGGCTTATTCAAAATTCTGAAAGGCTTCAAAAGGCGCAAAAGCTGATTTTCCCCTCCAAATAAAAATGAGCCATCTGGCAAAGATCTACAGGTTCTAAGATCATGAAGGACCTAGTGACCCAAATCAAGAGGTTCAATCCAGTAACAACAGGCAATACTCCCTTTTTATCCAGTGTATCTGTTTTAAATGCCAAATGGGTCTTCATTATTTTTGCTTATTTGTGTAAAGCTGGATTTCTATAGAACTAGTAATTCCATCACTTTGGTTTTTTTTAATTTTGGAGCAGGGTCTTAAAACTATGATAAGTTGCTAGATATAGAATGGCAAAAGTATTGGCACTCAGAAAATGAAAAATACGTCAGACATTTATATGTTAGTCTATCTTAATCTTAGCCAAAGAGCAACTGTATTCTCTATTCAGAAGTTCACCGAGTAGTGTCATTTTCAAACATTTGAATTATAAGTTGCAAAAAGCAATTCCGTACAGGTCACTATGCTCAAAATATGTTTTTTTTTCCCCAACACAAAGAATGCAAATCATTGAATTTTGATTCTAACTTGTTCGCAGACTTCCTGCCCTCATCCGCACAGCCCAGCAGGCACATAGCAGCTTTCAAGTCTGCAGAATGTGACTGCTGTGCATCTTTCTCAAAGGGGAATGGAGATTTGATGTTTATACAGTACTTTGAGATATAAGAATGGATTTTTTTATTTAAGTCAGTATAGCATACCACTCTATAACAATATCTTATTTAATCAAACACTCCAGAACTGCCATTGTTCTAAAAAAAAAAAAAAAATCCATTTCTTTCTAATTCCTTATATAGTTCTCTTCCCTTGTTCTGTATTGCTGAAAGACCACATGAAGAAAAGATATTTTGAATGTCTGCTCCCACTGCTTATCACGCTGGATCTAAAAATCTTTCTTTTTCCCCAAGTCAATCATCACCATAGTTACCAGACTGCAATTCTCTGTAAGGTTTAACCAAATACTCCATCTATTTAGCATTATGCAGCAGTACTGCAAATGGTACAGCTTCATTAATTTTGGTCAGGCCTGCTTTTTGGCAACTTACAGCAGTACGTTCCAAGTGATGTCTGAGCATCAAGTTTCTACATGGACAGATGAAAAACGTTAACTTGATAAAAGAAGTTCACAGCAGAAGACTTTTTAGTCAGAGAAGCTTGAATGACTTTTCTCATCTCATGTTGTAGTGCAAGAACCAAAATGCATTCAAATACGATGAAATTTAATTAACTAAGTATGTATCAATGATATGTTTGTTAAAATAATGTAATAAGTTGTCCTTGACAACTGTTTTGTATTTGAATATAAGTTAGATCTCTCTTGACAAATACACTTACACTTTTTTTTTTTAAACTAAGATTTAAAAGGTTCAGATAATGCTTCACAGCATTGTTTAAATTTACTAGGTCTGGATAGCTCGCCTCGGTTTTAAAAGCATGGCATAAATCTGTCTGGAAACGCTGCTAGGTGTGGAAAACTTGGTATGTTTCAAAGGATTGTAAAGAAGAGAAGCTAATGATATGGTCGTGTTCCAAATCGACTGGAACAAAGATTTGATGGTTTCAAATGAAACAGTGCAGACACCCTGAGCAAAATAACGAAGGGACTAGTATATGGCTGCATGAAGTCTGAAAGACCAGTCTTTGGCAAAAAATTAATTTTATTATTTACTTTCAATGCGTCTACTTCCAGTCAAAGATAATTTAATGATTTTCTTTTTCGTAAGTAGTTCTTAAAAATTCAGCGCAAAAATATAAAGAGCAGTAAAACCTATGAGTGAAAGGAATTGTTTGCACACCTATTCAAAATAAGATTAAAACACAGTCATTTGGTTATGAGAAAAGAGGACAATGTTTTCAGTTAAAACTGAAATCAGGAATACAAATGGTGAATAGAAATTAAAAATCAGATCCTCACTTAAGAATGTTGCAGGGGGACAGAGGGTTCCACTGTACTATATTAAGCTTCTGCTTATTATCATCTACTTTTAAAATATTTTCTGTAGTCTAAATCTTCAGGAATAAATTCATAACAAATTGAAAAACAGAGCCTTAAGACGACTATAAACCACAACTTCCTTTTCTTCAAGCAAAAGAAAACTTCTTGCCTTGGCTTATTTACATACTTAGAATAACTCTTCTATACAAATTATTGGGAAGAAAAAGAGAGGGGAATTACTTTTATTCACAAATTAGGACAGAAAGACAAAGTTGAAGGGATGGCATGCACTAATGCAAAAAACACCAGCTGAATGAGATTTCTAGAACATTGATCCAAGTCAATTCACTAACTACCGGCACAATTTCCTTAGTTTTATATTGTTTAAAGATGTCTTGATAAAATTATGAAACCTTAAGCATCTGCTTTAAGATGTTACACTGTACAGTTAACATGAAAATACAGCTGGTACAAATCATGACTGTAGCTTATCTGTAAATTAGTACACAGTTTTGTGTTTTTAAATATCACATTTAAAAAAACAACACTGTCACAAGAATAACACATTGTTTACTTACTCAGATGAAGACTCACGTGTTGCATTTTGATTTTGGTGTTGCCATTATTGCTAACTAGGAGAATGACGAATGAGTACCAGAAGTGGCGTCAAAGCTACATGCAACTGTCAACTAACAGGAAAAAAACGAATGCGAAACAAAGTGAAGATGCGGCATTTCTTTCTTACTGATTAGAAAGCAATCCTAAAGACAGGTTATCTGGCAAATTACAGATCCACACATCAAAGCTGCACACTCACCCAAACATTCACAAACTAAGAATGTATGTATATACAGTCACCACGCTTTGGTTATACAGACCAAAGGAGTTCATGGCAGATGGCCACTTTGTACTACCATGCTTCCAGTAGCTTCTTGTGTACAGTTGTATATACAGCAACACAAGAAATTTTAGAGTGAAAGTCCTTCTCTCCTGCCTGTCATGCTACGTCAACTGCTGCCCAATCATTTCATGTTAAATTTCTGGCCAGGGACAGGACATTCAGGGAGAATCTATGAAAATGAGTTCAGAAAATATCTACGGTGAGACCAAAACAACTTAATCTATCCAATTTATTGAAGACTAAGTTCAGATGGATGAGATCCTTCATAACACCAAACAAACTTAATTACACATAAAAGGTTCTAAGGGCCATTCCTCTCTGCAGGATAATTTTAACAGTATTATTCATAACAGATGTCTGTCAAATCTATTCTTGAACTCAGGGGTGAATATACTATACTCTCTGTAGGCAATATATTCCAGTGCCTATACAGTTTTCCGTATCATCTCATCTAAATTTTCATGGTTGCTGTTGTTTGTCTTATCAATACTGCATATGAGAGCAACGTGCTTTCGCTTTCTCTGCAGGTTTCCCATTTAAAAAGATGCAATTCCTTAGAGTAATCACATCTCTAAGAGGAAAACAAAACAAAAAACAAGTTACCGTGGATATTTTAATTACAGTCCTTATTTTTTTGGCACTTCAAATTTCTAATTGCTTTCCTTTGGAATCTGTTCAAATTAGCTCACATCTTTCTCTAAGTCCACTGCCCAAATCCAGACGTGGTATTCCAGGTACAACCTAACTGCTAGCAAAAGAAGCTAACAGACCATTTCACATTTTACAAATGGTATTTTTCCTTCTAGCATGAGATTCGCCTTTTTGGCAAGGCGATGGTATTGCCTCACATTCCATTTATTTTTGGCTACTTTATTCCCCAGAACTGCCCCCCGAGAGGAGGAGGAAATAGGATGCAGCACATTCCATTTTCAATAACAGCAAACTGCTAATGTGGCACATACCATGCCATGAAACTCTAGCAAGTGTGCTGGCTGTTGATGGCTCCCCAGCTCAGCCTGTTGGCTGTCTTCAATCTCAGACACAAAGACCTCAGATTACAAGGTAGCTAGTGCAAAGTTCTGAACCCTACATCCCAGGAACCTTGCCTTATTGAATACAGCACCTAGTTTGCCACTCCACTGGATTGAGGCTACAGCAGAACACGGACATCACCATCTTAAGGGCAGTGAAGTGCCCACAGAAGTTTCACGTACTTGCAGGCAGGTCTTGTGCCATACACCTAATAGATGCCTGCCTCCTGGATCCACGTACCTGTCCAGCCCTCTTTCTGCCCAGCAGACAAGCACCTAGTGCATGTTCATAGGGCAGAAGAGACTTCTGCTGTGCCCCAGCTCTTACTTTGGAGCACCACAAACACCCACAGGTCAGCCGGCTACAGCTCCTCATGGTTCAGCTTCAGCCTGCAGTGCCTCTCCTCTCTCATCACGCAGCAAAGCAGCAATGCTGGAAGGTTCCTTCATTTTGCCATCTAGGGGATTACAAAATCCCATGGCTTCAGGATTAACAGGTCCTTTTGGTTTACAAAAGGAAGTTAATATTTTTTGCAACTAGGTACTTGAAGGGATCACAAGGAATGAAACAAATATTCCATTTCTTCAAGGCTTTAAATCAACAGTCTTACTAAAAATACACGTTCAAGGACTGAACAAGTAAAGCCTGAAGTAGTAATTCAAACAAAAGCTATAGGTATTGACACTCAAATTCTGACTCATCAAAAAACTCTCATAATCAAAATATTGCGGTAAAGGCAGCTACAAAACCGGAGGAGCTTCTGAAGCGTTATCTGTGCTCGTAAAGATTGTATAATTCACACTTTGTACTAAAAGGCCAATCAAAAAGATCATGAAAATCCATTCCATCCTTCTGCAGCAGAAATGCCAGCTTTACCACTTCTGATATGTGCTGATGTGTGTCAAAACTCATCCTGCCACCCCCAGGCACTTGTGTGATGTCTCAGACAGACAGGAAGCACGCACACAGTTTTGTCTGTTTAGAGCTCCACTTAATTATCATAATACTAATTTTAAAAATACACTGTACACAACTCTGCCGAGCAACAATCTGTTCACTTCTTCAGTTGCAAAAACCAAACTGTTGCAGCCAGTCCCCCACTTCCTCTCAACAAATTATCTAGGCCAAAGCTGACTGCCTCGTCCCCACATTCACTGCTTTGAAATCCTGCAATTTTGGGGCTATTACAGCTGTGGTTTCTTAGACTCAAAGGCATCCCATTACCATGGATTATAATTTCATAATGCATTTTTCTTAGTACTTACAAAAAAAGCCAACAAGTAACACACCTTGTACTTAATACAGTTTCTTATTAGGTTTCTGAAATTGCAACGTTCATAATGCTTTACCTTTTAAAAGCATAGAATAGGCCCTTTTTGTTAAACTTGGGAGAGAAGAAGAAAAATAGGTGTTATTAAAGAAAAAGGAATCTGATTTTAAGCAAAAAATGACTAACAAGTGGAATTTTTGGTATATTTGCAACCCAAAGTATGTAACTACCTACGTAAGTAGCAAAATATTAATTTGTCTCGTGTAGAAATGTATGAGCTGACAAAGTAAAAAAGTAGTAAAGCACTACAACAGGCCTGAATATTAGATAAACAGGAAACTTCTAAAAGTGTACGAGTTTCAAGACCTAATTAGCACAAAAGCAAGTGTATGGTTTCTTTATATTAGAAGTCTGACGCAACAGAATTGTTCTGCAAGCACATCACTTTCATTTTCTTGTCTCTTCCTGGCAACTTTAAATGATCATCAGGATGGAGTTTTGGTCGTAACACAGTATCAGAAAACCAGCTAGGTAAAAATTGTTAAGCCAATTCAGTCCTTTATTCTTAAAGCCAGGTACACTGTGATGGAATCTAATATCTCTCTCTAACCTAGAGGAGGAGAAGTGAAAACAAAAAATAAAAAAAGTAGCAGTTGAAAAACAAAATGTTTTTAAACCTTCAGTGCTTCTGACAGGTGCTACCTGCTGCCAATAGTGGCTTGTTTGCTGTTCAGATACAAAACCTGAGGGTGTGGAGGCTTACAAACTCACCACCAACCCTTACAGAAGGCGTGCTGTTTCATGTTTCATTTGACAGTTGCATTAACACCTCAGGAGTGTAAAAGGGGAATGCCTTGATGCTCCCAAACTCACATGCACATGGATGATGCCCTTCCTTTTCTATCTTCCCTTCTGCATCAGTTCTGGTACTCCTTTAATCAAAGACTACAGTGATTCAGCTCACCAACTCCACAAGCAGCTATTTGTTTCTATTACTTCTGTTAAACTAGGGTGTTGTTCCCCCCCCCCCCCACCGCTTTGATGAGCCAAATCATTTCACCGTATGATCAAATGCCAGAGCTAACATAATTGAAGAAGAGAAACCAGTGGATAAACCACTATGTCTCAGAACTCTATAGCCAACAATGAAAATGTGTAAGGTTCTTGCAAAAAAAAAAATAATAGTAATACAGAAACTTCAAAAAAATAGAAGACGTTCCTCTTCTCCATCACCTGCTATCATTTTTTCTTTATATTTACCTTTTCACTGCACACACTTTATTTCTAACTCTTCCCCCCATAGAAAAATTAAAAAAATAAGTGTTTGAAGCACTAGCTGGATAAGGAAGAAGACATTAACTACGCTGCTTGATTATTTTTATATTAAACAACTAGATTATCAGCTAACTACTTCTTCCTTAGATGATTCCCCTAAGCTAGGTTGCGTCCTCCAGCGCAAGCCAGAGATGTGGGCATCCAACAAGCAACTTCCAGTCCAACATCTCCACTAAACCCCACAAGTGGCTTTAAACTGAAAGCACTTCAGTGCAGAAGTACACACAAGGTCAAATGTAAGTTTGTATTCAAAGTCTAATCTACTTGGACAGCATTCAAAATAACAGTTTATGTTAAGTTTTATATCCATTGCATACTATTTGCAAACAAAGCAGGTATTAGCTTTTCCAGGGAAACATTTTTTTCAAATGAGAAATATTGATTCAACTGAGCGGTCTCGGTGAATAGACTGAGTGTTGATTTGGTTGTTGTTTTAGCAGGGTTAGCAGAGCACTGTTACCACTGTATTACAGGAGCAAACACATTTACTTTATGTTTTGTAAAATTATGAGTCCAGAACAAACCAATAATTGATTTCAAGATGAATTTCAAAAGTTTCAGAGTTTATCACTAAATAGTAACTTGACTTTATTCATTTTACAAATAGAGTCAGTCCAGTCAAAAATAACATGGTTTCATCTGACATTTCAGAAGTATCAGGTTTAATGACTGCACTACATAGAACTACCAAGATGATGATCAGTGTTGAGACAATCTTTAGAGGGCATTCCAGGAGAAGAGATCTACAGAAGAACAATAAAGCTCTCCAGACCCATACAACTGGGCAAGCACCAGGACAAGTCACTGCCTGGCACAGGGAAGGAAAGAGCTCCTCTCTGCTGAATTTTAACTGAAATGACAGACACTGAAGCACACTGGATCCAGAAAGCTTTGGTTTTAAATCTTTGGTTTCAGATTACCTCCGCAACGGTAAAGAGATCAAAATATGAGAAAACATTCTTTCAAGTATCTCCTGAGTTGTTTATGCTTTTACCCTGGGCAACCCATTAGCACCAAGTGACACAGCACGTGCGCTCAGAAACATACCACAGCTCCAGCAATACAGCTCCTCAGACCTCCTCCCTCCCAAGCACAGAGTGCGTGGCTGACACTGCTACTAAAATAAATAAAGCAACCAACCAACTAAAGGAAGACTACGCTACAAGTGTTTGAGTCAGTTACACTTCCTGCACCCGGTTTCTTCTGCAGGGTTCAGACTCAGTGGAGATATACCTAAGTCCGCATTTCCGATCAAAAGCACACAGCACAAAGATATCTTACCTACAGGAACAAGTTATTCTCTCCACAAACTTGATTTTTGCTTTTCTCTTCTTTTCCCCCAAAAAAGGTGATTTACATCTCAGATCAAGTACAAAGCTCCGATTCAGTAAGACCCATCAAACACATGCCACAGGGCCTGAAGATGCACTTAAGAACACTCACAGCAGTCTCTGCTTTGCTTTCCTCTGACTAGCTCTATAGAACTGTCCTATTTCCTCACTCGCTTCAGCCAATCTAGCACACACAGACCAACAGTCTACTTTTTGAGCATGGTGCCAGCAATAACTTAAGATTTTAGCTTGCAAACCAGCCAAACTCAAGTATTTTTCATTTGTTTTGGGTTTTGGAAGATCTCCGAATTCAACTAAATACAAACTAATCCCTAGGCTTTTCCTTAAGTTTCAGTGTAACTGAATCCTTTTTTGGAACATTTTGGCAGATTTTTACTTCTGATCTGAGCTGGCCTTGTATTCTAGTCAGTAACCTACTACACTTCAGTCTCCAGAGGAAAAAGTTACTCCAGAGCTAACAAAGTACATCTCATTTGGATAAAACAACTACTGCGCTGAGAGTGCAATATTTTGGCTTAAAGATACTTAGCCCTTCTATTTGGCTTTCCTAGAATCTCCTTTGCTGCAACTGGGCATTTGAAGCCACTAACACCACAGAAGAAAATCTGGAATGAAATTCAAAGGCAAATTAGCCAACAAGAACTCTTAAAAGAAATGCAGTTAACAGCTGATTTTCTATATATTAAAATATATATCTACATGTGGGGAGGTATACAAATAGATACCACCTTGACCGCTATTACTTTTGCAGTGTAAGTTCTGGCACGTGGATATTAAAAGCACTATTCATTATAGGCATATCCATATGGTATGGTTTGCGAGCTCAGGCAGCAATCCTCCCTCCTCATCCCAAAGTGAAGGCTTCACTAGCCTGTTTCCCCAAAAGACGTTTCTTTTTATATCCTATTAGCACACAGGACCCTCAGTTGTGTCAGATGCAGGACATAAGAGATGAAGCAAGCAACAAAATGCTTGCCTCTTCTTCCCTCAATTCCAGCCAAGGGGAAAACATTCACATCGTTAGACAATTGCATGCCTATGGCATATTCCTGCTGTCCAAACAAGTGCAGCTTCGTTACTTCTGTCCTAGGTCCAGTACATTATTACAAGACTTTCAATTTCATAAATGTTTTTTCAATAGAAAGATCTTGACAAATCTCAAGAATTCACAACATAACATATGCTACAGAAGAGTCTTTCTTCAATATTTTAATTAATGATTCCAGGTATTTGATGTTTTACATTCTTGATTTATATTTCAGTGACTTCTGCAGACCATCCTTTCCTATGATTTTTCCCCTTTTACACTAAAAAAAAGTACTTTTCTCTCCAAGCTGCCTACAAAGAGGGTTATTTTTCCTAATAAATGAATATTTCATTTAAAATCACATTAGTTAGGACACAACTGGCATACACTAACTATACACACAGGAAACATCAGCAGTACCTTAAGCTCAATACAGCAGAGACAATACCAGTCTTTTTATGATTTCTGGAGTATACCCTAGAACGGCCTGTAAGCCCCGCTACAAAAGAGAAGTATCTGTCCCTAGAAGGGAAAATGTTACTTCTTTCAAAATAGTCAAATAATTCATCAGCTTCTTCTCCCAACAAAAATGAGGGGGAAAGAAAAGCGAGGGTACCAACCACCTCACGTGCATAGAAGGGGCAGAAATAAATGTAAGTAATTTCAGTTACAAAAGGACAGTTGCATTAGACAAAGGTCGAAAAAACATTCAACACACAATGTTCAATTTCACTTTCAAATTCTAAGAGTTGCAGGCTCCTGAATAATGAACAGACCTAGTTATATCTTCACAGATCACAAGAACAGATCTTCGGCAGAGCATCAGGCACCTGCAGAAAACTGGTTGAAAACCACTGCTTTAAGACATTCAGAAGACATCTTTTGGAGCTGGGCACAAGCAAGGTTGAAGACAAGTGAAATACGAGCATGACTACACACATATGCTCTATTCAGAAGTGCCCAAACAGCACTGACACAAATTCAAATCAAGTTCAGCCTGCTGCTACTGAAGAACAGTTGGGTAGGCTCCCAGTCAAGAAGAGCAGACAGTAGATGAGTTAAGAGCATAGCTGTATAACCACATAACCAATTATCTGAGCCTAGAAGAGTAAAGAAATGAAATTATTTTCTGTTAAGTCCACTAATGACTTTTTTAAACCAACATCTCTTTGACCTCTGTTGACATATTTGCAGCTCTGCAGAACATAGATGTGTTAACTAAGCTGGGCACTGGAAGTAGCTCAGCCAGAACAGCACAGAAGTTCATGAAGTAAGTACTTCACACAACTGCTCAAAAGCTGTGAAAATTATAGTTTCCCAGACAGATGATGTACTTCTTAATAGAGTCATTAGAGTCTCACTACATCAGGATTACACCCCAACAATCTACTTCTTATCTGGCATGTTCTTTGCGCACAGATCTGAACACACAGTCAATTTAAACACCCAGATCAGCCAAAAGAAAGACATTCCTCCACATAACTAAATAATGCTTACTTCTACCATTGGTCAGCTGTGTAACCTCTAAGATGAAACTAGAGCTACCCAGTGAGTTAACGCAGACTTGCATACAGCACCAACACTTCCTACAACTCTTTAAATACACTACTTACATAGGGATTAAGTACCCACATCCATTCAGAGTGAATTAAGCTGCCTTCAAATCTCAAAAAAAGTTCCAAATAAGCTGAATTCATCTTATATGTATTTCACCTTATGAATGACGTTGGAGTTCCATGAAGACAAATACTAGCTTAAACTTTTCGGAGGCCACAGCTCTGGCCAGTATCAGTACCACTGGTGTCTCAAATGTTCCCACCCTAACAAAGAAAGTTAGCACACAGACAGGTAAATTCAGAAAGCAGAAAAGTAAGCTGTTATTTCAAATCCAGCTACCAAGCTCTGTGATAAGGCTTCTGGAACTAGACAGCCACACAAGTCATCTGCATATCCTACTTCACCTGTATCAATAGAAACAAAATCTTCTTTCAGAAGACATACGTAACTCAGTACAATTTTACATGGGTAAAAAGAAAATATTACTGAAATATTAAGCCTGTAATTATTTTTTGCCCTCCTCCCTTCAGCCTCATAGAAAACTAGCGCTCCTTTAGAGTTATCTTCCGTGAACTAATTTTATTATTTCCAAACTTGTAGGAACACAATTTTTAACTTGCAGAAATCTAACAAGAACAAGCACATATACAAATTCCTCGCACATCTCAACACATTTTCTGAAAATACTACTGACAAAACAGATTTGCTTCATTGGTAACAAGGATATTATCAGCAAAACGAAAGTTGCTCATTTCTCTTTATATCCAACTCCACAACAGTATTTGTCTTCCAGACGGAGGAAGTTTTCCATCTAAACATAATGAGCTCAATATTCAAGCTTTAGGCTTGCAAAAGAAGACTTGGGGTTTTAAAAAGAAGCTAAATATAACCAACACAGCAATATCCAAATCAGGGATGCAAGCCTTTCCTGTTTAACTAACTCCTACTATTTGAAAACCTATCCAAGAATTTTCCCTCAGTAGAATACCTGTAGCAAAACAAAAATACATACATTAAAAGTAACATAGATACTAAAAAAAGAAAAGAATTTAACCACTTGAAGGCAAGTTTAAAAAGAGAGTTATCAAGCAGTGTGTAATTTTGAGTAGCTTTAACATATTTTAGATGTAAGCATCTACACAGAAAATGAGAATTGCACCTTAGCACTGAAAGAACAGTGCATACAGCTAGCATTCAGCTGCATTACCTTCTAAAAGTCAACATGTTGAAGGACCTAAAGCACAGGTTTCATACCTTTTATCCAATTTAATTACCCAGAATGCTTCAGTTTCTTTGGCTAATCATTGCTGCACCTGTTTCCAAAACATCTTCAGCTGGCTTAGCCCATGACTAATGGCAGCCATTTCCAGAGAGTAGCTATTTAAGGAAAGATCCTTGCTACGATTCCACAAAACTCTTCAACACGCTAAGGAATAAACAGTAATATTTTTGAACTTGTATAGATGATATAAGATTATATGCACTACTTTCAGATACACTGAAGCTATTCTGTAAAGCCCAGTTATTTATTAAAAGTCTTTAAGCCTCTTATACTAAAACCTTCATTTTTCTTTTTAGCCTCTTCTCAAAAAGTAACGCTTAGGATTACTGAAGAGAAAGAGAAAAAAGTCTGTCCAAGTATACTGTATCTCAGCAATTTCACTGTTACTCCCCAGAGAAACCTCCCTAGCCTCAGAAGTTCAAGAGGAGGGCTCCCCAAAGCCCTCCTACTACTACCCATGAGAACGCAGCGTTCTCGTGGTGCAAATACCTGCACATCCCTCAAATCAGCAGGTTATGATACCAGCAACATATGTCAATGACATTGTTACCAGGTATATTTAATAATCTTTTTCCACAAGCATAAGATGACCATCAACGAGAAAGAAATTCTGAGACACGTAGCTCAAAGAACAGATCTCAATTTCTGGCACTGCCAGATGAGTAACAAGCCCCCGTCCCATCCTCACTTTCACAGAAATGCTGTGCATCACCACTGCTGGCAGGGGATGACTAACTACACTCTGCGCAGGCCCTTCCAAGCAGTTGACATTCTCGTTCGTGCTCTTGGCTGGAATGCTCTTTCAGTGGTCGTGAAAGCTGTATGAAGAGAAACTGCTGGACAAGAAAAGAGGTTGCAGTTCCTCTGAGACAAAGTTTAGCATTCAGGTATTTCAGTGTATTTTTTTAATTTACATCTTGAATTTTGAGCAAGCATAGTAAGAATTACGCAACTACAGCAGTAAAACAGCAAACCTCTGGAACTATATCTGGAGATGTGTGGAGCTGAACACCTATGGGGCACTGCTTTCTCTTTTCTTGATATTTCTATCATGATAACAGAAGCTGATTTGCTTCCTTAGGATTACAACTAAGTAAATACAATACACACATCTAGAGCAACTTGATCAGACCATCTCAAGTATCATGAACAACTTTTATTGCACACCGTAGATGCTATTCTTGATATTTATTGTCAGACCATAATTAAGATTTTATTACACCATTTCAAATATTCAGTTAAGTGCTGTTGTGCAGCAGGTCATTCCAGGCAGAAAAAAGTAGGATTGTTCTATATTTTAATGCAAAGTGCTGTACGTGTACCTACTTTACTGAACTCAGTGATACCGAACAGATACAAATATATCTGTACACACTGATACATCTATTTCCTATCCAAAAATCAGCCTTCCTATCATTTAAAGACGACCTACCATCACCCAAGTTGCTACATAGCTGCTACTAATGCCACGTACACTACCAATGGGAAAAAACAGTGTGTCATACGGGGATATACACATTTCACTTCTATTGATACGCCATTATTATGTTGTCATCTGAAGAGATTTTTTTTTTCTCACTGTGTAGAATGTAACTAAACGAGTTCCATTTACTTACCTCTAAAAGCCTGAATCACCCTACACCAGAAAGTGTATATATGCAAATATATACTCAATATTACCCAGGAAAAATCAATGTATTAAATAATTAAGAGACTAATACAGTGAAGTCTGTCCATACATTTTGACTACCATTAGGCCAAGTAAACTGAAATCAGAATATCAGCTCAACAGCCAAAGGGCTATCAAGAAAAAAAGAATGAATTACCAAAACCAGACATCTAGTATCCATGCTAATACTTCCTGGAACCTGATGTTAAATTATTCCAGGGAGCACAGTTAAAACACCAGCTCCAGCTGGAAAATTTGTTTCAAAATGCATCAAGAATAGATTCTTTTTACCTTCCAGCCCATGTACATAACACTGTCCGTCACCAGGCAACAACATCTTCTGTACTGCTTGATTTTTAGGAGTGTACAAAGCATACTATCAGTAATCTGTAAGTAAAGGAACGAATCTAAACTTAAATGTCTCTTAACCTGTCCAACATCACAGGAAGATTGGCACGAAGTTCCGACAAAGACAGAAACATCACACAGCTACCCCCAAATCATGTCCTGCAGGTAAATGCATGTGCACTGAAAAAGTTCTGCAACACCACCTCAGAATGACTCTGCAGACACAAAATGGAAATGACTTGAAGTAGAATTATTTCCTCCATTTTTGTCTCTGTTCTAGGCAGCAACATATCGGTACACATCATACTCTAGTTTTTCAACTATAACTCATTCCTACTCATGCTGAAGTACTTTTCTGTTTTCCTCGATCCACACTTTGCATGACAACCTTCCAATGAAATTAAAGAGGAAATTTATTAAGTTATCGCTATGATTTCAGAACTGCTTTTAAATTTATGGAAGAAAAAAGATGAAGTATCTAATTTTTTCCTCTAAGTTCAGATATTTTATTTGGGGTAACACTGGTTTAATACTACAGCATCATCTATTTTTCAATGAGCAGCACAGCAAAAGAAGTTACCAAGTGAAAACACCTATTCCATTAGAAATCCCCGAATTCTGAAATGCTGGTGTAACATCTACTAATTTCTAAAATATCTCAGCCCTTTATTATTTCTCATAAAAGAAGCTATGTAGTAGGGACCTACGTGCCACAGCATTAACAGAAAGATTAAGCCAACATTCTTCCACTGGTGTAAATACAAGATATTGTAAGGTCTATCTTTTACCTTTATAACTTAATTTAAAGCATTCTTTGTGAACTCAGAAGAACGTATTCTATGTCTACCTTTAGGAAAACAGGAAGTGGACTATTTTAAATGTACAAATAAGAAATTCAGTATTACCAGTCTCCTACTGAGAAAATGGCTGGAAATCTAAAGGAAAAAATCATCACAGTGGATCAGGTCACCCTGCCACAAACTGAAACTTTTTTTTTTTTTTTCAGATCAGAGAATATGAAAAATAAACAAAATTCTTCCCTATTACGTTATTTATCACCAGCTGAAGACTTCTAGGAGACACATTTGGATCTGAATTTTGCTTAAGTGAAATTCCTTTCCCCTGCCCTTTAGAAGGACCAGCGTAAGCAATGAATAATAATGTTAGGAGGGTAAAAGGGAAAGGAAGATGGATCCCAGACAAAAGCTCAGTAAAAACTCCAGTTCTTCAAAGGGAAGATATTAAATATCACCTAAATTTTCACATCAAGTACATAGTAATAAGCAGAAGGTGTCACATACCTTACTCCTACCATTTCCAGCTGGCATCACTCCTGCCACTGAGTCTCCATTAATCTACCCACAAGTATATGGGCCTTTTCTTCATATACAGAGAATCAAAAGTATGACTTCTATTCCCTTATCAAAGGGAAAGTGATATAATTTCTCCTCAGGTTATTGTTTCTGACTGCTTCGATTAGGAATAAGGGATAGCACATTCTTCTATTCACTGGCAAAAATACCTATTGTCAGAATGTATTAACATAAATGCTTGCTCCCTGAAGATTGTCACCTTTACAAGATAGGAATTTTCTATTTATAAACACAAAACTATATATCAACTCTTCCTCTGCTTTGGAGGAAAAAAAAAAAAAAAAGAGGCCAGAGCCATTACTATTAATGATACTTTTTCCAAGCGCTGAATAAGAACTTTTAAGCGGGGAAAACAGAGAAATATGGCTTCAGTTGGAGTCCTCAAAAAAATACTTACAATGCTTTCTTCTTCTGTGTCTAACACTTACTCTCCATCTTCTGAACTTGAAATTAGTGTTGATCATAACAAAATTAAGTTTTATTCATTACCTTTCAAACACATCACCGATTTCATTCAATCTTTTAACACCTTCTAGAAGACATGGGCTTCAAGCCTATAGAAAAGAGGAGTGTTCTAGCTAGTAAGCAAGCCTAGAAAAACCTCTATGGAAATTTTGCGTCTAGGTTATTTACAAAATATTTAGCTCAATGACTAGAAACTGCTAACTTGACAGAGGGATGGGACAGAAGGTGTGTTCACAAGCAGTTTAATCCACTTCATATCAGTTTGGATGCTTTCCTCTCCTTCCTTCCTCTGTCCAAATGCTAGGGTCACAGACCTACTGTAACTGAAGAGCATATACATTCGATTGTTGAGTTAATTTCAGTTTGGTTCGGTCTACCTTAGGACCATACAAATAGACCTGCTGGTATAAAAGACGGCAAGAATCAACAGTCAGGAGTGGAGAAGGAAGAAAAGGCTCTATTCTTCTGTGCAAGCTCATGAAACGAAGTCCTTTGGTATATGCTGTTAGGGGACAAATTAACAGACTCAATAACAAAAAAATCAAACTCTTGTGCCCAAGAACAGTGTCACTCACCAGTCAGTCCAACCACTCAACGACAAACATCTATTGAACTTGTAAGTTTAGCTTAAATCACAACTGATAAGAACATTACTCAAGATAGTCTGCAGAAGTCATCAAAGACTCAGTAATTTGGGAAATGCGGATGCCTGAAGGTCTTTTCTTCAGCATACTGACATACACTCTTCACGGCGCAGAGCATACACTGCCTCAAAGACAAGAGCAGTGGGAGCAAACGGTAACTCTGGGCTGACTAGACATTACTACCGCTTTTGCTCACAGTAAGGCAAATGCCTTCTCACAGTTGGGTACTTCAACGTTTTGCTTAGCTTGCAAGAAAAGCCTTTACAGTGCTCCCCTATAGGGTCAGGGAAATCCACGATAGATCTCCATAAGCAATTACAGTTAATGTATACTAACTCAGGAAGTCACTGGTGCACAGTGGTCACACATAACACGGGCTGATCACATCAGTCCTAGTTTTCTTCAGGTAACTCAGCAACACCCTCCACCACCCTGCTTTGACAGTCTCACAGCTGCCTTTCCAGAGCTTGCCTACAAACATTTCTTGCTAAACAGGTCATGACTGCTTTATATGCCGGCTTCCAAGTCGGAGAGGAAAAAAAAAAAAAAAAAAAGGCACACAATAGCTCTTTATTGAATTTCTTCCCTGCTTCAAACTATTCTTTGGAAGCAAAATAGACATCTTGTTAAGGATAGAATATCAAAGTGGCCTGCAGTCTTTTCCATACTTGAATTACTTGAAAAATCCTCTCATCCGGTCACCCCATGTTAACCAATTAATAAGGTATGGCTTTCCATCAAAATCTTTTAAAACAATTATTTTAACACTTTTTTAACCACTAACATTTCCATTATGCGTAGGACTAAACAAGTTTCCTTATTTCCCTGGAGACATTTGGAAATCTTCTAAGACGACTTTAAGGAGCAGTTCAAGATGCACGTTTAGTCAGATTTGTACACTTTTTGAGACTTGCTGAAAGGCCCATCACAGTAGCTAGAATTGCAGAGAATATACTACCATAAAATCTATTCCTCACATTTTTCAAAAAGAGATCTCAAATGTTCTACGTTTTATTTGTCAGCCTATTATAAAACCATTTATTTCTGCAGGATTTAAATGAAAATTTCCAACTAATTGCAACAATGGTACTGCTTTCACCTTTCTTGAATTTTTTTTTAGTTTACATGACCAGTGAAACATTCGGACTAAGTGTTTGACAGTGCTTTTAAAGCTCCATACATCAAAAAGATTGCATTTTGTTTTGAAAGACTTCTCAACTACAGTGAAGAATTTCTTTAAAAATACATACATGGCATACTTCTGCACTAGATGTATATAGCACTTCTAGTTTAAGATTACAAAGCGAATTGAATAACCATCCTAAAATGTCTGAGTGAACATATGCACATCCACTACTCTGGCTGCTAACGCTTTTCTTCGACAGTGGCCTGACACAATAGTTTGGCTGCTGTGAGACTCTTGATCCAAAAATCCTTCAACGAGTTTCTAGATAATAATACAAGCAAATCAACTTTTCCAGCCGTCATAGTTTGTTACCACTTCGGTCTTCTCAGTCTAGCAGCCTTTTTTCCACCAGGTGGTCTAAATTAACTTTGGAGTCCTTAGCAACACATTCAGCTACAGAATAGACACACACTAAACACACACATTTGAATTGCAGACTTCCACGATATTTAGCCACTGTAAAATATACTAAGACTGGCATTTCAAAAGTGCAAATATCCAATTTCAAAATAGCTTAGATTATTCCAACGTGACTTGTAATTACTTGGTGCAAGCGGTGTTTGCTTTCCTTTCTACATAATTATGCAAGCACAAGGAAGTCAATAACTGCCTCTGATCACTTGTTCAAACTGGAACATCAGGACAGAATTTAAGATCGGTTTTCACAGCGCAAAAACAAATGACAGGGGAAAACCACGTCTTAAGACTTACCTGTTTTCACACCTCCAGCACAAGAAAACTATTCTCAAGGTACTCCTCCTCTATAAATGTCCTTTTCTGCTGCAATTCAAATAGTTAACCAGAAAGTGAAAGGTCACTACATTCCATGACTAGTTTCCAGCCTGCGTAAGAGCAATAGGACTTTCAGCTGACTTGTGTGTGAAGTTGGAAATTGGAGACTGAAAAATTTGCTAGATAACTTCGCTTTTGTCCTCTGCCATTCTGGCAGAGAACAAGAGCAGCAGACTGCCTGGCTCTAAGGGAAAGTAATTACAGCATCAGTGTGCACTAGTGATCTCTGCGTAGAGCTAGAAAGGTCACTAGGAATACAACTGAAACCAAAATATAAATGAAGGATGAATTAAAAACAAAACACACCACAAACCATACACATTGCTTCCCTCATCTGTCAGTGTAACAGCTTTGAGCAAGCACACAGAAACATCTACAGCCACCAGATAATTTTTTTTATCTACAACCACTAAATATTTCATACTTCACAAACTGAAGAACTTGAATGTGCAAATAGCATAAAAAACATTTAAACCATCATCCCAGATCGCTTAATTCATGGTGGATTACTCTCGCTTCTGGGACAGTTACTATTTTTATCACCAGGCAGCAGTGAACTCTTTAACTACAGTAGGTATGCTACCTTCATTCATATATTTAAATTTCAAGCAAATATCATAGTAGATATTAAAAATCTCAGGAACATTTACAATAGCTCTTAGTACAAATCAACAGTGAAACTGTTTCTTCGCTTAAAGACAGAGACTCTGCTTTTCTGAAATTCACTTCTTGACTTCAGGAAAGAAAACAAAACAAGCTGGAATAATGTTTTTATATGCATTTTGCAATCTACTTAGTGGGAAGTAATTGGGTGGCATACAATTAGCTTTTAAATAATCAAACCTTCCGCAATGATTCCACAAGCTTCTACAGCATACTTCATGCTTTAGAAGTCATTATGCAGGAAGTACCTAAGTTTATCAAGAAAAAAACCTTCACTATAAAATACAAATCATCCTAACCATCATCCTAACCATTATCTACAGAACTGCATTGTGTGCAATTACGTCAAGATCTGTATATTTCTTTTTAAGACATACTTCAAGATATTTTAAGTCTGTCTTTAAATGTTCTTTGCAGTCCACGGTAGGACTACTTAATAGGATAAAGTTACTAATTTATACAAGGGACTTTATCTACTCGGATTAAGTTGGGTTACTGTGGGGAGAACAATTATGCCAGTGGCTCTGGAGGTGGTAATCGCTTAGCAGGCAGCAGCACCCCTCCGCTGTCTCAGAGGGTTCTGAAACAAGAGCAGGAGTGACTTCCAGCTTTCCATCAATATAACTTGGCACTCTTCCTAAACGTACCCCACCGCGCTTCAAAAAGCACAATAAACATTCTATCTATACTATGCAGATTGGAAAAATGACTCTGTAGAGCTAAATGAGTTGTTCAAGTTCACCCAAAGAGACAAAGATACAGACTCAGACCATGGTCCTAATGCTTCATGCACTGGAACACAAAACCTCTGCACCTGAAAGAACGACCTCGGCATGAATCAAACAGCCGTGTAGTCTGCGCCAGTTTGCAGTCAGCAGCCCCAAACTAAAGCTAGGCCTGAAAGCGTAACATTCTCTCCATGCCAAAGCGTCCTTGAGGCATACACTTCCAACACCTTAAAAAATAAATGCACACAAAAACACAGCCATCCATTTAAACAGTATCTGTACTGTTGCAGTACTGGTGTAGTACAGTCAATGCTGGTAACCAACAGAAAGCCAGTAGCTTTCCAAAGGCTCTCTCTTCTTATTGGACTCACTTATCTCCTTGCAAGCTTAAAAAATTAATTACAGATTTAAGCCGTGATGTACTGTGCTATTACTGAAATCTTAAAAAACAGTCTTGGAAATATGGGTGTATTTTAAACATTTCTGTTGAGCTACAATTCCATTAAAAGTTACAGCGTAACAAGTGAATAAAGTTTCAACATAAAGACTTACAGATTAACCTCACTTAACATTACATGGCACAGTAAATAAAGCACTTACAGTTAACTCGAGCATATATAAACGTAATGCTACACACAAATGGCAGACTTCACATCAGCATTTGAACACCCTGGCAGAAATCATCAAGATTTTAAAGAAGAAATAAAAATGCAACAGTAGCAGAAATCCTACCAAAGAGCTAATACACTGGGACCGTTGTTTGTTTGTTTGTTTTAACATACGACTACTGACAGGTTTCTGAATTTCCCACTTAAAGTCTTTGTTACTACACGTGTGATTCTGGCTGAAGTGGGCGCTATCGCTATTGCACAGAGCACTTTGTACTGCCACTTGCCATCCAACCTCCTCATCCTCCCAGCTGGCTCTCTACATTTATACAGCTCTATAACCAGAGTATCTGAGCCCAATCTCTATGGTAACTGTGAGATTTGTTTACATGGAAAAAGAATATTAGAAATGTATGTAAATTTAGCTGTCATTTAAATAAGTGTTTTTCCTTCCAAGGAGGGAAAAAAAAAAAAAAAAAAAAAGCTCGCTATGCTGCCTCCTGCTTCCATCTCCTACAACCCCAGCAGGCAGCGAGCCACATTTGGAAAGCTCCATATCATACTCCATCGACAGCCTGGTGGTGTACATTCATCAACAGTTTACTTTAACGAGGAGGATGCATGCAGGATTTCAGACCTGCGTGCTTGCTAAAGAAAAAGCATAGGGAGCGCAGCTAAAACATGATTTTTTTTTTTATTTATTTATTTTTTTTAATATACTGACGTTGAGTCATCAAAGTGGAAAAAATAAAAAAAGGAGGAAACCCGCATGCTGGACCTTTAACAGCTCTATAGTAAGACTCAGTTTGCTGCTCAGAGCTCAGATCAATCTAGAAATTAAAACGATCCGCACCGCTTACCATTTCCAGCAGCAAATAGAGTTCTAGTCACATATTTTACATAACATTCGTTCACAGACAGCAGCACAACTCCGATAGCACAAGATCCTATACACAGACTGCCTTTTTTTAATAAATACCAACAAGACGATGTATCACAGGTCTGTAACAACTATAAGATTTCTGATATTTTGAAGCAAGATTTACCACAGCCCAGCAGGACCGGGAGCTGGATTACAGATCCTGGTGTGACAGTACTACCAACAGCAGTCACAGTGAGACACCATCAGCAAAATGCCAGAAACCCAACAACCGCAGCTGTTACGCACTGCTTTGGGGTACACCGATCTTTTCCGTGCAGAGTAAATCACGCTACCTCACCAATATGGTTTGTTTCCTATAGAACTTGCCGGATGCATCAGAAAGAAACAGCCCAGAACGAGCAGCAGTGATGCACGTGAATAGCACGCAGCACAGAGAAGAAGACTGGAACCTGTTTGAAATCTGCCTGCACCTTACAGCGATCATTTCACTGCAGGGAACCTCCCACAGGCACCATCCCTGCTGACACCGAGATCGTTCATTCAGCAGAACTCCGATTAAGGAGCAGAAAGTGAGGCGGCCCCCGTGCAGCCCCCGTGCCCGGCGCTCCCCAGCCTCGCCGCTCTCTCTCAGGCGGGTGACCGTCCCCGCTCCGCCCGCAACGCGGCCCGGCAGCCATGTCCTCGCTCTCCTCCGAGCACTGCTACCGAGGGAGAGCGGCCCCTCCGTGCCGCGGCCCCCCCCGCGCCGGGGTCCGGACAGACATACAGACAGACAGACGCAGACAGGCGGGAGGGCCCCTCTCCGCGCAGCTTCCCCCCCCACCCCCTCCAGCTCCCGGCACAACACGAGCGGCCGCGTTACCTTCATGATGAGCTCAGGCTGCGGTAAAACCCTCGGCGGGGGCTGAGCGGCCGAGGCCGGACCTGGAATTTAAAACAAAGCGCTGAGGGCCCCTCCAGCTGCTCGCACCGGGGGGACGCCACCGGGCCGGGGCTGCCCCAACGGCTCCCCCTGCCCCCCCGGGCCGCCCCGCTCCCCGGCCCCCCTCCCTTCCTCCGTCCCTCCCTCCCTCCGCCCCGGCCGCTCCCGCACGGCGCGGCTCCCCCCGCGCCCGCCGCCGCCATTTCTGTCAGAGAAGAAGAAACTTGCCACAACAACGGCCCCCCCCGGCCTCCCCCCGCGGCTCCCGAGCGGCGGGAAGGGCCCCCCCGGGCCGCGGCCCCTCCACACGCGCACTCTGCGGCGGGGAGCCCGGAGCGGGGGAGCGGGGAAGGGAGGCCCTTCCTCCATTGTGCGGGAGGGGCGGCTGCGGCCGCGGGGAGG